>NC_084614.1:67049889-67239889 GCF_033978795.1 Nerophis ophidion
CCGTGTGTGTGTGGCCAGCTTTGCTTGCAGTTTTCAGGTCACTCTGGAGTGTTTGTTTGTTTTCTCTGTGAGTCTTGCCCTCCTGTTTGTCCATTCCCTTCTCGTCTTTCTCTCGCTTCAGCCTACATTCTCCATGTTTTCCTCCATCCCTCTCGAGGACATAATGGAGATCACATGACTAAAGCAGAGACAAACTGCTGTGCTGCAACAAAGGTCCAAAAAAACCCGATGTAAACGTTAAAATTGTAAAAAAAAATTGAATAATAAAAAAAGTCACGGTAAATAGTTAAAAATAAGTAGTACTACTACTACAAAAAAAATACAACGATATGATACATTGCATTGTATTATCCTATGAACTTAAAGGCCTACTGAAACCCACCACTACCCACCGCGCAGTCTGATAGTTTATATATCAATGATGAAACATTAACATTGCAACACATGCCATTACGGCTTTTTTAGTTGACTAAATTACAATTTTAAATTTCCCGTGAGTTTCGTCTTGGAAACGTTGTGTAATGATTACGTGAATGCAGGACGTCACAGGTTTTTAGGAAGTATGAGCGCTGCGCACACACAGCTAAAAGTCGTCTGCTTTAACGGCATAATTACACAGTATTTTGGAGATCTGTGTTGCTGAATCTTTTGCAATTTGTTCAATTAATATTGGAGAAGTCAAAGTAGAAAGATGGAGTTGGGAAGCTTTAGCCTTTAACCACACAAACACACGGTGATTCCTTGTTTAAAATTCCTGGAGCTGAAAATTTACTATGGATCAGAGAGATGTCAAGCAGACATGGATCCCAACCGAATGTCAACCAGCAGGTTTCTGTGAGAAAATTGTGGTTAAAATGTCGCCTCTTACCGGAGATCAGGTGAGCTTGTGTCGTCCATAAAGCTGCCGTCGACTTCCCTGAGACATTGGCGTCAAGACACCCGTGGACACACACCTCTGACTATCAGGTACTGTTAAACTCACTGAAACACCAGCAACACAATAGAAAGATAAGGGATTTCCCAGAATTATCCTAGTAAATGTGTTTAAAAACATCGGAATACGTCCCCATGCTGTCGCATTTTTTTTTTCTTTCTAGTCCGTCGCTATCAATATCCTCGAACACGAATCTTTCATCCTCGCTCAAATTAATGGGGAAATTGTCGTTTTCTCGGTCCGAATAACTGTTTTTGTTGGAGGCTCCCATTAAAATCAATGTGAATATGTGAGGAGCCATCAACATGTGACGTCATCGTCTGCGACTTCCGGTAAAGGCGAGGCTTTTTCAGGAAGTAGCAAAAGCGGCAAACTTTATCGTCAATTTTCTCTACTAAATCCTTTCAGCAAAAATATGGCAATATCGCGAAATGATCAAGTATGACACATAGAATGGACCTGCTATCCCCGTTTAAATAAGAAAATCTCATTTCAGTAGGCCTTTAAGTTACCTTAATAAGTTATGCGATGTCATTATGCTATCTTAAGGGTTAAAACACACACACACACACACACACACGTGTATATATATATACACGGATTCATATATATATATGTGTATATATATATACATATATATATATATATATATAGATATACATATATATATATATATATATATATATATATACATATATATATATATAGACATATATATATATATATATGTATATATATACATATATATATATATAGATATACATATATATATATATATATATATATATATATAGATAGACATATATATATATATATATGTCTATATATATATATATATATATATATATATATATATATATATATATATATATATATATATATACACATATATATATATAGATAGACATATATATATATATATATATATATATAGATATACATATATATATATATATCTATCTATATATATATATCTATCTATATATATATATATATATATATATATATATATATATATATATATATATATATATATATATATAACAAATGCGTACATACTGTATTTTAAACTATTTCAATTTAGTTAAATCCAACAGTTTGTGGAACATAACTTTAAATTTTTTATTTTAGTCTTTGAGATAGACTCCAGCACCCCCCGTGACCCCAAAAGGGACAAGCCGTAGAAACATGGATGGATGGATGGATGGTATAGATACATGTATAAGGTGTTTTTGTATAATCCAAAAAGTTTAATTTAATTAAAAAAAAATGTGTTTGACCAAAAGCATAATGTACTCGGAGGACTACTAAGAAAAAACATATGTAATATATCTATTTTTATATTTCATGCTGTAATTCAGTTTCAGGACATGGTTGACTACTTTTTAAAATATGGTGCCATTACAGTACTTTTTTTTTTTTAAATCATTACTGTTATTGATAAAATGAATAAAAATAAACATTGCCCTGGAGTAGAAAACTGTAAAGAATAAGCAAAAACAAACATTATTGTGAACTGGGATGGAGTGTATTGGCTTAGCAAGAGCATTTTTATGATTGTCTTGGATTCACTTTTACACTTGAAATTGGATTAAGGTTTTTATGAAAAATATTCCTGATAATTGACTACTGTAAGTGGCATTGTAAAATAAAATAGGCTGCTCTAAATAAATGACAGCCCTAGAACTATTGCTGTGAGAACAATAAACGTCCTGTTCAATAAGTGTTGAATAATGTAGTCCAACACGTCGTAAAGCTCACACTTCCACCAGCGGTTGTCCGAACTCACAACCGCAAGTTAGTTCGGCGTCCTCTGTCGGCTACATGACCTTTTTGCCTTGAGCGCTGAAACGCTCCCTCAAGCATTTCCATTTGTCTGCTCTGTCTTCCTCTACTCCTACTTCCATCCTCCACCTCTAACCCCAAGGGGATGTTTCATGCTGCCCGTGCTGCGTTTTACGTGCCATTGGCTTTGCCATGTAACAGTTCTGTCTGCCGTCTCCTGCATCATTTAACACAAGCCTCTCGTGGCGTGATGATGGCAGACAGGTAGAAGAAGAAGAAGAAGAAGAAGAAGACACAGGCGAAGGAAGTGCAGGCTAGAGAGGAAAAAAGTTCGAAAAACATTTAAGTTATATTTGCAAAGAAGAACAACTTGATACCATGAATTGATTAACGTGGACCCCGACTTAAACAAGTTGAAAAACTTATTCGGGTGTTACCATTTAGTGGTCAATTGTACGGAATATGTACTGTACTGTGCACCTACTAATAAAAGTATCAATCAATCAATCAATCAATCAATCAATTTGTGTTGCTCTTCTAATCTATTTTAGTGCAGGGTTCCCTAAACTTCCCTGTGTAAATTAAGCCAGACAACTCCTTAAACAAATAATTATTTAACTTAAGCCCCGTGTTTTTTTGTGAAAATTACACATGAATACCTTAAGAGAAGGAAACGCGCAATTGCAGCTATTTGGGATACAACACTGTGGAGAGGCGGAGCCGGCAGTCCGACAGCGAGGCAGGGCACACCGTAGCCCAGCCCAAGATGGCGGCGAGGAGGCGTGGCCGGCAGTCCGACAGCGAGGCAGGGCACGCCGGAGCCCGGCCCAAGATGGCGGCAAGGAGGCGTTGACTGCGAGCAAGCAGTGAGGTGGGGCGCGCCTGAATAAACCCCGCAAATATTATCAGGTGCATGGGTCGCACAGCTGAGCACAATTGAAATCTCCTCTTGCACTGTAAACCAGCGGCCGTAAACCACGGGGAGAGAGAAGGAGAGAGAAGGAGCTAGAAGGAAGCCGGTGCTGAACGAGAGCGAGAGAGAGCCACAGGAAGACAAAGACGCAGGCGACTGAAAAGGTGGAGCGGCAAAGGAAGCAGGACACGGCAAAGCTGAAAAGCAACCCGTAGAGACTTTCTATTATTGAAAAATAAAATAAAGTCTAACCTGCGCCACAATGTCCTTCCTTGATGGTCCTGAGAATCCGCACGACAGTGAGAGTCTGTCACAAACACATCTCAGACGGCAAGAGAACTTTCGAATGTCCAGGTCAGCTGTGATTCTACTTACCGAAAAACTTTGTCCATTTGTCGAAGGAGAGACAACGAGAATGCGGGCTCCCGTGGATGTGATAAAAAAAGGTTGCGTGTGCTTTGTATTACCTGGCCGACGAGGGAAGACTACGGAAAACGGTGAATGCTTTTGGACTGGCATCAGTTATTTTACGCCAGGTATGTCGCGGACTCAACGTCTAGGTACAGAATTGATGAAGTCACCAAAAACGAATGGACAATGAAGGTCAAGGCAAAAGAGTGAGGAGTGTCCTGACAAGATATCTAAATCCCTAAGTTGATTGATGTAAAATGTTTATCACATTGTTTACATGTCTAATAAAGATTTGGTTAATTCATGATGTCTCAGGTGTGATTCACTACAATAGGGCCCATAGCACACTGGATTCCAGGTAATTAAAATACCACAACACTGGATATTGTTCAGATAAGTTACATTTAATTTAAGAACTTGCATACAAAACAACACTGGAGGTGACTATGACGTGCGCATTTTCCGCGCATGCGTACTAGGTCGCGTTGCTCGTGTGGACAGGGATAAGGTTAAGTGGGGTTTACACTGGATAACCTCGAGGGCTGCGAATCTTTGGGTGTCCCACGATTCGATTCAATATCGATTCTTGGGGTCGCGATTCTATTATAAATCGATTTTTTCGATACAATGCGATTCTCGATTCAAAAACGATATTTTTCCGATTCAAAATGATTGTGTATTCATTCAATAAATAGGATTTCGGCAGGATTTTCTAAGTGTGACGTTTTGTTCAAGTAAGAAAACATCCATCTATGGTAAAAATGTTGTCAGTTATTTCTAATTTGTGCAAATGTAACTGTGCCACGACATCATGTCTACGATGAAATGTAATAAGCATAGGCTGCTTCTACACTAAGCAGGCTGAAGTTATCCAGGCTATAGCCCACTTAACCTTATCTATGTCCACAAACACACCCAATACCATCGTTTAAGTATGACTCAAGTAAACAACACCAACATTTTATACGTTCCATTGAAAATATACAATATTAAACACAGCGCTCAAAATTCTATCAAAATGTTTTAGTACGACTTTGGTAAGCTATGATGCCGCACTGTTTGATGTGCTTCAACGTACGAGTATTATTATGGTGTGTGTACAAGGTAAGACATTATCTGGTATTTTGTTTCGCAATACTATGCAAAAGCAACTTTTCTTACCTTCTGGTACCTGCTGATCTGTATTTGGGATCTGCATAAATCCTGAAAAATTGCGCACTTCTGCCTCTGTAGTTATTGCTGACTTGTAGTCGATAAGCTTCTTCTTTTTCTTTTATCTTCTTGCTATGGGACATTAATTCTCCGTTTTTGACATTTCTAATATAAAGGTGGCGCGGTTGGGAGAGTGGCCGTGCCAGCAACCTGAGGGTTCCTGGTTCAATCCCCACCTTCTACTAACCTCGTCACGCCTGTTGTGTCCTTGAGCAAGACACTTCACCCTTGCTCCTGATGGTTCGTGGTTAGGGCCTTGCATGGCAGCTCCCGCCATCAGTGTATGAATGTGTGTGTGTAGGGGTGAATGTGGAAATAGTGTCAAAGCGCTTTGAGTACCTTGAAGGTAGAAAAGCGCTATACAAGTACAACCCATTTACCATTTACCATAAAGGTAATGTGAAGTTCTTACTTATCCGTCAGGAAACTCTCCATGAAAGTGCTAAAACATACCGGTCTAGTGAGTTTACATTATTCACCCAAGGAACTTTAGTTATTCGAGACTTCCGGTCGGACGGTTTTTCACGGGACACATTTCGGCTGTTGTTGTTTCCGGATGAGGGGAATCTGCTCCGTTATTGATTTAAATAAAGTCTGAATGTCATCAAAACAGTTAGCTCCATCTTTTTACATTTCTTCCACTCCCGTCCTTGCACGCTACACCGCTACAACAAAGATGACGGGGAGAAGACGCTGCCGAAGGTGAGCCACCCAAATAAGACCGACCACAAAACGGCACATCTGTCAGAAAGTGGCTTGAAGATGATCTGTTAAACATAATCTCTAAATTTTTTACCAAAGAACCACCATTACATGTTATGTAGACCACAAGGAAGTGTTTTCCATTTAGAAAAAGAATAAAAATATATGACCCCTTTAATGCACCCAATAATCCGGTGCGCCTTATATGAAAAAAGAGCAAAAATAGACCTTTCATCAAAGCAGGGTGCCTTATAATCCGGTGTGCCATATGGTCCGGAAAATACGGTATATATTGTGACTGTTTGTCTCTCGATCATTTATTGCATAAATCATTGTACTGTAATACACAAATATTGTCTCTAAATCTGACTCCTTGTATCTTATGTGCAGTTCAATGCTGGAATCATTTAACCTAATCAGAAACATTTCAATATTACAGTATATCCATCAGGAAAAAGTTACACTCCATGGCCCGCCGAGCTTTCTGCTTGACCGCTCCCAAACTCTGCACGCTCTCCCTGCCCATCTTAGAGCACCACAGTCGGTCGACCATTCTAAGAAGGGACTTAAAACCCACCTTTATAGCACAGTGTGACCAACTCTCACCGTCTCGATTCCATGGACCACCAAAGATAGACATTACGTCGAGCAGTTTGTGACTTTTGTTTTATTATTTCAATAAAACCTTTCAGCTTTCGCTTTTCAGCTGGCCGCGTCTGCGTCTTCTTCCGGCTCTCTTCCTCTTCCGCGCTCGCTCCACATTCGCTTCTCTCTGGCTTCGTCTCTGGTCTCCGCCTCTCTCTTCCACGTTTCCGGCTGTCGCCCACCTCGCCGCTCGCTTGCCGTCCACGCCTCCTCGCCGCCATCTTGGGCCGGGCTCCGGCGTGCCCTGCCTCGCTGTCGGAATGCCGGCCCCGCCTCTCCACACACAGCTTTTATCTAATTTCTCTGCCTTCTTGTTTTTAAATACATTGCTTCTTTAAAGGCCTACTGAAATTAGATGTTCTTATTTAAAAGGGGATAGCAGGTCCATTCTATGTGTCATACTTGATCATTTCGTGATATTGCCATATTTTTGCTGAAAGGATTTAGTAGAGAACATCGACGATAAAGTTCGCAAATTTGGTCGCTAATAAAAAGCCTTGCCTGTACCGGAAGTCGCAGACGATGTGCGCGTGACGTCACTGGTTGTAGGGCTCCTCAAATCTTTACATTGTTTGTAATCATAGTCACCAGCAGTAAGAGCGATTCGGACCGAGAAAGCGACCATTTCCCCATTAATTTGAGCGAGGATGAAAGATTTGTGGATGAGGAAAGTTAGAGTGAAGCACTGGAAAAAAAAAGGCGACGGCATTGGGAGAGATTCAGATGTTATTACACACATTTACTAGGATAATTCTGGAAAATCCCTTATCTGCTTATTGTGTTACTAGTGTTTTGGTGAGATTTTAAAGTCATACCTGAAAGTCGGAGGGTTGTGGTGACCGCCAGTGTCTCTGATGGAAGCCATGGAGGAGCCAAGAAAGTCGCAGCTGCCTCTTTGACAGCTGCTGCAGGAGGACGGAAGCTCCGCTCATGTCTCCGGTAAGAGCCAACTTATCACCACAATTTTCTCAAAGAAACCTGCCGGTTGACATGTGGTAGAGAAACATGTTCGCTTGACCGCTCAGTTCCATATTAAAGCTTCACAACAAACAAAGAAACACCGGCTGTGTTTTTGTTGCTAAAGGCAGCTGCAATTCACCGCTTTCCACCAACAGCATTCTTCTTTATAGTCTCCATTATTAATTGAACAAATTGCAAAAGATTCAGCAACACAGATGTCCAGAATACTGTGTAATTATGCGATTAAAGCAGACGACTTATAGCCGTGAGTGGTGCTGGGATAAAATGTCCGCTCCAACCAATGACATCACAAGCACGCGTCAACATAAGCGTCATCATTCCGCGACGTTTTCAACAAGAGACATCGCGGGAAATTTAAAATTGCAATTTAGTAAACTAAAAAGGCCGTATTGGCATGTGTTGCAATGTTAATATTTCATCATTGATATATAAACTATCAGACTGCGTGGTCAGTAGTAGTGGGTTTCAGTAGGCCTTTAACTGTTTTATCCAGTGCTTTCATGTTTTTATTTCTATTTGTATCTATGTTTCTGTTTTGTCTAGTGTTTATCTAGTGTTTTAATTTTTTTTTAAATATTCTAACTTTCTATTTTTAGTTTTAGTTTTTATTTTAATACTTTCTAGCACTTTGAGATTTTAACAAATGTAAAGTGCGTTACAAATGTAATTTATTATTGTTATTATTATTATTATAATTAGTATATCAAGGTAATAAATGAACAAGATGAAATGTGCAATATCAAATAAAGACAAACTAAGGACAAATTCTGTTCAGTGCTTTTATTTTGAAGGGAAGCCCTACACACAACCCTCTGCATTCATTGCAACATGACCTCATCATTGCTCATGAAACATCTGAACTTAATGTTACTTTTAAGAAAAGGCACACGGGAGGATTTGTAAACCTCCCATTTAGTCCTCTTTGCCAATGTAAATATTTCAGGCATCGAGGACCCAAAACTGTGATTAATTCATCTTGGTTTTTAAAAGCTTTAACGGAGGTATCATTACTCTGGGCTCGGTATCTCTGATCCTGCCCAGAGGAGGGTAATCATCCTGCTTGTAGGTCTTTAGCCATTTACCCTTCCTGCTTTAAAAGTAGTAGAGTCAGTTGGTGAGATGCCGCCTAAAGTTTTAGTTCTTTGATTCAGTCCACATATTGTGCAAGGGAGAGATCTGTACCGATCTTAACTGGCAAAGTTTTGTGACTTTGCAACACGGACCGAAAATGCGAGCTCTAGTCCCAGAGTTAAGATCATGGGTGTCAAACTCTGGCCCGCGGGCCAAATGTGGCCCGCCGTGTATTTTCATTTGGCCCTTGAGGCAATATCAAATTAACATTAGAGCTGGCCCGCCGGTATTATACAGCGGCAGTGTTGCTGTTACACCGCTAATACTCATACTTGCTAAAACTCCCCCCTCCCATTTTCCAAGGAGACTCCCAAATTTCAGTGCCCCTCACAAAAATCACAGGAAGAAACCATTCTCCCAAATTTCTCCCGATTCCCACCTGGACAACAATATTGGGGGTGTGCCTTAAAGCACTGCCTCAAGCGTCCTCTAAAACCTTTTGTCACGTCCGCTTTTCCTACGTAGAAACAGCGTGCCGGCCTAGTCACATGATATATGTGGCTTTTACATACACACGCTAATGCAATGCAAGCTTGGTCAACAGCCATACTGGTCACACTGAGGGTGGCCGTATAGACAACTTTAAGACTGTTACAAATATGCGCCACACTGTGAACCAACACTAAACGAGAATGACAAGCAAATTTCGGGAGAACATCCGCACTGTAACACAACATAAACACAACAGAACAAATATACAGAATCCCTTGCAGCACTACTTCTTCCTGGATGCTACAATATAAAAATTAATTAAGAAAAGTTTATTTTGATATTTACCTGAGAAGGCTGCAAATAGAAAAGAGGCATTCAATTTCTATTTAAATTTGATTTGATATGCCATTGCTATTTTTAAATTATAAGTATTATTTGAAACTCGATTTTGCATGTCACTATAAAGTTATATAAGTCTCGATTGTTCAATATTCAATGCAAAACTTGTTTGTGTCCCTATTAAAAGGTTAATTTGTTCAAACTTGGCCCGCGGCTTTGTTCAGTTTAAAATTTTAGCCCACTCCGTATTTGAGTTTGACACCCCTGGTTTAGATGGTATCGTTCTCATGAATCACGCTAAGATAAATCGTCCAAAACCAGGATACTTGTTGGCACATTTGAACTTAAAGTGTCTCAAGTTTCACCTCCCAATTAATTTTATGGAGCCCTGAGCAAAAAACAGGTGCACAAGTTTGCTACATATCCCCTCCATAAACCGGCAAACACCACAAATATTGTGAAAATATTTGCAATTTTTGAGGTTTGGTCGTGTGTTAGTAAAAAGTCCAAGAGCTCAAGACATCCTCATAAATTTTGATTCAACTTGTCCGTCAGCTGTTCTCTCTGGCACTCACCGAGGGTGGATGGACGCTCCCCTTTCCTCTCCCTTTTCTCTCCTGCTTGCTTCTTTGTTTTGTCTTGTCTTTAACTTTCTTGTTGCCTCTTTTTGCACTGCTCTCCAAATCTAAACATCGGAACTATATAACTGGCCTCAACAAAATTGACAATATCTTGGGTTTGGGGGAACCTGCTGTCGTGACGAAGCGGTTGTTGCTGGACACACGACGGACTCTTGGGAGAAGAAGGAGGGCCGCGTGCCAGGCGACCCTTTTCTGTCGAGGACGTGAAGATATCCACCTTTTCGGAATTATGACAACAGGACATCTGCTGATTGGAGTAAACGTTGCTCTGGTTTGTCGACAAATCGGAAGTTGCTGGCAGTCTTCAAAGTACCCCAAAGCTGCCACAAATGATTGGAGGCAGCGGGAAAAACTGTGGATTACATCGGACTGTCTACCCTGCAGTTTTTGAGGACCAGTCATGGACAATTTTAGAGTGAAAAGCAAATTTTATTTTCACTCGTATACAAATCTTTTTAACTTGGATTGTTTACCTGGCTTCGAGACTCTCCCGAAGATCACTGCAAGCGAAGACACAACAAACTCTCTTTTTTTGTCTCTCATGGACACACACTTGTTGTTGTGAACTTTGGACTAGCGACGGCAAATACATCAAGGCCGCGGAAGAGAGACACACTATGGGCTTATACACACACACACACACACACACACACACACACACACACACACACACACACACACACATCCACAAAAAAAATATACGCCACACATACACCCCCCCGTCCCCCAATCCAACACCCTTGACGCAAATCCCGTAGGGGTGATGAATGGATGGTCAGCGCCTGAGAGCTGCGACCTACCACCATGACCTTGAACTACCTTCCCTCTGTTGCTAGATATCTCGAGATGTATGTTGTAATATGTAAATGTGCTTTGCTATGGAGGTTTTTTTTCTCACTCCGAACTGGGCCCCCTTAGGAGCCCAGTCTGGATTGTATTTTTTTACTCATCCTTACCCAGCGTTTACCTTTTTCCCATCTCCTACGGGGCGCCTTATGGCGACCCATCAGCGTTCTTGTTCTGTAACCCTGTACACTGTTTGTTTGTCTAATCTTGAACAGGTTTGTGCTGAAAACAAAGTTTCGTTGTACTTGTTGCGATGACAATAAAGACCTACCTACCTACCTCCCTGGATTCAGCTGTCATCACTCGCCTTCTAACCCAATTCAGGAATTTTCCGAAAGAATAAGATTCATAACGGAACTTGCGAGAACTTACGTTCATGAAAAATGTTTAATCCTCTAAAATATTGCAAACATCAAAACTCTTAGAGCAGGGGTCGGCAACCCAAAATGTTGAAAGAGCCATATTGGACCAAAAATACCAAAACAGATCTGTCTGGAGCCGCAAAACTAATTTAAAAGCCATATTACAAACAGATAGTGTGTCATGAGATATAAATTGAATTAAGAGGACTTAAAGGAAAGTAAATGAGCTTAAATATAGCTACTAATGAGGCATAATGATGCAATGTGTACATATAGCTAGCCTAAATAGCCTGTTAGCATCGATTAGCTTGCAGTCGTGCAGGGACCCAATATGCCTGAGAAGCATTCCACACAAGTCAAGAACATCAACAACACTCACCTTTGTGCATTCACGCACAACATTAAAAGTTTGGTTGACAAAATGAGACAGAAAAAGAAGTGGCATAAAACACGTCCTAGAAAGTCGGAGAAAGTTGTACATGTAAACAAACCATGGTGAGTTCAAAGACAGCCAAAATTAGTAAGACAAAACGTCGCTTGACAAATACTTGAACCAGTGAAGCATGTTTAATACAAACAATGTGCTTTATAACAATCAGGGAGGTTTGTGTCATGTTTGTCCTCCTACAGAAACCATATTAAAAGAAAAAATATATTTTTTCCCTTTATTTTTCCATTTTTCATACAGTTTTGAAAAAGCTCCAGAGAGCTACTAAAGCTCTAAAGCCGCGGGTTGCCGCGGGTTGCCGACCCTCGTCTTAGAGGTACCAGAAGTACAACACTTCTCAACCTTGTATCAGGCCTTTATGACTCAACAGGTCATTATTGATTACCTAGCCCAAAATATGTCAATGTTTTATTGAGTATTTTTTTGTCTTTCTCAATTTTCCCATTTCAACAAACTCCAAGGCAATACTCACTGATGGGCAGTAACAAGCTACGGCACTAAATTACGTCGCTTAACTACATATTCCAGGAGCTTGGCGGTAGCTTAGCTATTTCTTTAACGAGTAGCTTTTCCTGTAGCTTAGCTACTTTTAGACCCATGTAGCTAGGTAGCTTACATCAAAGCTACAAACAGAGAAAATGGACTGTAAATTCAGACCAAAAAAAAAAAATGGGACAAAAACACAATGAGAACATCCATACATACAGCGAAAAACCCTGATATTGGTTGGTTTTCTATGATGAGACACAATTCGCTGAGGTCAAGGCAAAACATTACGGACTGGCCAATCAGAGGCAGGTCATCGAAACTCATAAGCGTGTCATGTCATGTGACGCACTCATGTCACATTACAATGAGGGAGTCGGAGATGGAAGGACGCTTCAAGCTGACGACTCAAATATAAAACATAAATATACTGGAAAATGGCAGATTAGATTGTTTTCTTTTGTGATGAAGATGACGTCCAGCAAATCCACAATAATGCGTTTGCTTGACCATATTTAGACACATTTATGCGTTTAGAGAAAACCGGGCCTAAAACCTTAGACTTTAATTGTTTAAACCAGTAGCCCCCAACCACCGGCTCGATTGGTACCGGGCCGCAGAATATTTTTTTGTAATTTTTTTTTATTTTAATTTTATTATCATTTTTTTTTAGATGAATCAACACAAAAACACAAGTTTCAGTTACATTTAGTGCACCAACCCAAAAAATCTCTCTTTTTCATGACAAACCCCCCCTGCCGGGCCGCGGGACAATTCATCAAGCGTTGACCGGTCCACAGCTGCTACAAAAAGGTTGTGGACCAGTGGTTTGAACCAAAATCATAACTTCTCTCATCATTTCAGACGTCCAACATAAATTTAGGAACACACATTAAGGTGAGTTGAGTTCCACTACCAACTGTTCCCAAACAACACACAAGTCGTCTTTTGTTTTTTTTGTCAAGATATTGATAGAGAATGTTTTTTTTTTACTGGCGGTAGAGAAAATTAGTAGCATTATAGGGGTGGGCCACAGAAAAGGCAAACTAAATAAATACATACAGTGGGGTGTGGGGAACCCTAGAGGTAGTTGTACGGTGTCCCCAGCTAAAGTACCAATGATTGTCACACACACACTAGGTGTGGTGAAATTTGTCCTCTGCATTAGACCCATCCCCTTGATCACTGCCTGGGAAGTGAGGGGAGCAGTGGGCAGCAGCGGTACCGCGGCCGGGAATCATTTATGGTGATTTAACCCCCAATTCCAACCCTTGATGCTGAGTACCAAGCAGGGAAGCAATGGGTTCCATTTTTATAGTCTTTGGTATGAACTCACAACCTACCGATCTCAGGGCGGACACTCTAACCACTAGGCCACTGAGTAGATCAATGACAGATAGTTAATAGTAATGGACTCTTATTAGATCCATTTGTACACTCTCAGTTATATTAACATTGATATTATACATGTGGGCCCATAGATATTACTGCCACTAAATGTATCTTTGATGTAGCAAGCTACTTTTGCCATGTAGCTTGAAATCTAATTTACATTGAATCTATAGAATAGGCAAACATAATATTTGTCTTTTTGTGTGTGTGTGTGTGTGTGTGTATATGTGTATGATTGCTAATATGTATAATATGTGCTTGTAAATTCCTCACACAAAATTGTTGATTATATGACAGAAATAAACAAATTTCATTCTAAAAAAAGGCATTAATTCACGTTTCCCTCTTACACACATGCTTATGTGTGCTATGGCCATGAGTTTTTTTCCCCCTTTGGCCTCAGTCTGGATCCCCTCTCCAGGTCCCAGGCTTAGAATTATTTTTTTTTCTCATCCCCCACCAGCGTTTACCTGTTTCTCATCTTTCTTGTAGGGGGCACCGGAAGTTGGCAGACCCGTCAGCGATCATGTTCTGTCTCACTGTACTATTTGTCTGATCTTGAATGAGATTGTGCTGAAAATCTTAATTTCCCCTCCGGGATTATTACAATATTTCTGATTCTGATTCTGACATAATACTGCAAGTCCCTGTTTTGAGCTTGTAAGAGCTCCCTAAACTGTAATTGCCGGCATAGGAGCCAATCTACATTTCTGCCAGTGGTGCGGGATGTGTGCGTGTATTAGTGTTGTCCCGATACCAACATTTTGGTACCGGTACCAAAAGTATATTGGTAGTTTTTAGTACTTTTCTTAATAAAGGGGACCACAAAAAATATCAATATTGGCTTTATTTCAATAAAAGAAAATCATAGGGTACACTAAACATATGTTTCTTATTGCAATGTTGTCCTTAAATAAAATAGTGAAAATACAAGACATCTTGTCTTTTATTAGTAAGTAAACAAACAAAAACTCCTAATTTAGCTGCTGACATATGCGGGAACATATTGTGTCATTTTCCATTCTAATATTTTGTCAAAATTATTAAGGACAAGCGGTAGAAAATTAATTATTAATGTACTTGTTCATTTACTCTTACTATCTGCTTACTTTCTCTTTTAACATGTACTGTTAAAATGGAATAATCACTTATTCTTATGTTGTTTGGAACTTTACATTAGTTTTGGATGATACCACAAATTTGGGTATCAATCCGATACCAAGTAATTACAGGATCATACTTTGGTCATATTCAAAGTCCTCATGCGTCCAGGAAAATATTTCCTGAGTTTATAAACATAATATCAATTAAAAAAGAAATTAAAGAAGATTTTTTGACGTTAAAAAATATTGACGTAAGCAAAGTAATACTGACTAGATACGCTATTGTATGTGGTATCATTACAGTGGATGTTACCATTAATTGATTAACGTGGACCCCAACTTAAACAAGTTGAAAAACTTATTCGGGTGTTACCATTTAGTGGTCAATCGTACGGAATATGTACTACTGATAAAAGTTTCAATCAATCAATCAAAAGGTGTAGATCCACCAATGGCGTTTGTTTGTATGGTAGCAACCCGGAAGAGTTGGTGCTGCTGGCAATTCTGGGAATTTGTTCTGTAGTGTTTATGTTGTGTTGCGGTGCAAATATTCTTCCAAAATAGGTTTGTCATGGTTTTTAAAATGCCAACACTGTCAGAAATATGTACCACTATATGGCACATGATTATGACAGTTCATACTGCCACTTTTGGTATGACTGTTGAGTAAGTATGCTCTTCATTCGCTCATGTGCAGTGTGTTCAAAGTCAAGATGCTCGTGTCAGTTCAATATAAGGAACAATGAAATATTGGTTATGTCAGGGTTATTTGTTGACGAACCCCATGATGCAGAGAAGGAGGCAGGCATTGGATATGAAAACATGATATAATTAAAACTAAACAAGAACAAACAAAAAGCACGCACGTGGGCGGAATAACAAACTAAGGGAGCTAGCACTGGAAGCTAGAAAACAAAAAGGAACTTTAGCATGGAAGCTAGAGGATATCAAACAGAAAAACTGGAAATAACTAATGGCTAACAAAAACAGCTTACCGCTACGACGACCAGGACAAGATGTAGCACGACAGGTAATAGCTGAAATCAAAACGAAACAACAAGAGCGACATGTGGCAACGACAATACAAATGACAGTACAATGATCCAGCAACTGACACAAGACAAAGGAGGTACAAATAGGAGCCGGCTGATTGGCAACAGGTGTGGCCAGATGCCAATCAGCCGCAGCTGAAGGGGAACACAGCACTCAGGGAACAAGACAGGAAGCTGACAAAATAAGAGCACTAGACAGGAACTAAAAGACAGGAAATACTAAACACAGGAAACAGACAAATGCAGAGGAAAAAAATAAAACATAGATAAACTGTCAGGGGCAAGCCTGACAGGTTAGGCTTTGTTAATTATAGCGTATATGATTTGTGACTCTTTAATTAAGTTAAAGTTAAAGTACCAATGATTGTCACACACACACTATGTGTGGCAAAATTATTCTCTGCATTTGACCCATCACCCTTGATCACCCCTAAGAGGTGAGGAGAGCGGTGGCCAAGCCTGGGAATCTTTTTTGGTGATTCAACCCCCAATTCCAACCCTTGATGCTGAGTGCCAAGCAAAGAAGTAATGCGTCCCATTTTTATAGTCGTTGGTATGACTCGGCCGGGGGTTTGAGCTCACAACCTACCGATCTCTAACCACTAGGCCAGTGGTTCTCAACTTTTTTTCAGTGATGTACCCCCTGTGAACATTTTTTTTTTTAATTTAAGTACCCCCTAATCAGAGCAAAGTATATTTGGTTGAAAAAAAGATATAAAGTAAAATACAGCACTATGTCATCAGTTTCTGATTTTTTAAATTGTACAACAGCGCCAAATATTGCTCATTTGTAGTGGTCTTTCTTGAACTATTTGAAAAAAAGATATAAAAATAAATAAAAACTTGTTGAAAAATAAACAAGTTATTCAATTATAAATAAAGATTTCTACACATATAAGTAATCAACTTAAAGTGCCCTCTTTGGGGATTGTAATAGAGATCCATCTGGATTCATGAACTTAATTCTAAACATTTCTTCCCAAAAAAATAAATCTTTAACATCAATATTTATGGAACATGTCCACAAAAAAATATAGCTGTCAACACTGAATATTACATTGTTGTATTTTGTATTTATATGACCTAACATTCATATTTTGTTGAAGTATTATTTAATAAATATATTTATAAAGGATTTTTGAATTGTTGCTATTTTTAGAATATTTAAAAAAAATCTCACGTACCCCTTGGCATACCTTCAATTACCCCCAGGGGTACGCGTACCCCCATTTGAGAACACTGCACTAGGCCACTGAGTAGGCCTAGTATTATGTAAAACCTACCAAACTCGCCACAATATTAACAACAACAAGATTGAATTTGTAAAAAGTGATTTAAAGATTGTAAATTGCCATTAATCCCACGTGGGTGCTCGGACCCCAAAGCACCCACGGACAAGAGCCCTGTTCCTCGATGAATTGGACGGCCAAAGAGTCTTTTTGTACACAGGTTTTCAAAATGCCTCACGATGACGCTAAAGACGGGCTTGTTAAGCCAACAACAGAAATAACAGCAAGGAGATTATAACGGGAGACGAAGGAAAGGGGAGTGCAGCTGGCAAAAAGTCGGAAATTGGTGGCGATGAGTCACTGCGGTGTAGGAAACAGATAAAGAAAATGGAAGCGAAGAAGAAGCGGAGGTTGCGCTGCACCTGGCAAGGGGTCAGCGAAGCACTCTGCACGCATAACCAGGTTAATAGGGAGCCGGGCAGGAGCCTAGATGGGCCTGATGGGAAAAAGGAGGGAGGAGTGGGTTGTTTTTGAGTGAAGCTTTAGAGGAAAGTAAACGTGGGGGAAGGAGGAGAGGGCCAAATGGAATGATGGAGGAAGATTTTATTTTGTCTGCCTTCCTATTTCCTTTTACTTCCACCCGCTCCCCCCTACGCCCTCCTTGCCTATTTTAATCTGACTAAATAGGATAACCTGCTCTTCATAAAAAATGGATGCCACTTCATTCGTCGGGACCCGCCGGCTGCGCCCCCGGAGGATTCGGGCCCGGCCAAGCACGGGGGGGATCTGGATTGCCAAAAATCACTGGCCGTAATTAATTACCCCGAGCTCGCTCCGCGCGGACGCCGCCCGCTCGACCTGGCGTCCCATCGCGGTGTATCTCCAGCCCGGCCCAATTCCCATCACCGAGATGAATTCAGCAGAAAGAGTGATTCGGAGGTGTAAGCAGAAAACAAGAATGGAATGGGAGGGTGTGTGTCCGTCTGCTTGCTAGGCACTGTCAGTAGCTTTTTAGCCAATCACGTGGGAGAGTTTGTCAAGCAGGAGATTGCAGTCTAAAATATTAATGTAGCACCCCCGCTTACACCCCACCCACGCCTCCACCACCAGCACCACCAAACCTCCTTGCAAGACCGAGCGAGCCAGCTCCTGGAAGGGACACTCGGCCGTCAATATTTCATGAGGCGGGCCCAGACACGGGCAGGCGCTGCTGGGCCGCCCGCCCTCCTCTGCCCCCTTTAACGGTACACGCACCAGGCAGCCCTCCACCCCCCTTTAATGTATCCGACTGTGGTGAAGGTAAAGGGGGGAAAGGGGGGGTGATGGGGAAAATATCTTGGGCCTCCTGAAGACGTGCGCTAAAGTTGCGTGGAAAACTCAAGGCGATTCGAAAAGATGTGAGGTTAGGGTGGTGGGTATGAAAGGCGGGTGGGTTCTAAGTCTTCAGAACCCCTCCAAGGTGTGGACCGCTGATGCCGAACAAGAGAGTCAGTAAGTCAGGCGTTCAGGGAGACGAAAGGGCGCCCGCTCTGAGCAAGTTTAGCCACTTACGCTGCAAAAAACAAACAAAAAAAAACCCCTCAACTCATACATGCAGACTTTATTTACTCTGAATTCATGTTTTTGGTAACCCTGCAGGCCTCACTGGACGACGTGGTGTTCAATCAATCAATCAATCAATCAATCAATCAATCAATCAATCAATCAATCAATCAATCCTGTAATTTACATAGAAAAGTGAAATTAAGTTCTTCTTAAGGGAGTCAGTATAAGGTTCAAACACAGATGACGTCAGTTAAAGGGGAACATTATCACAATTTCTGAAGGGTTAAAACCAATAAAAATCAGTTCCCAGTGGCTTATTTTATTTTTCAAAGTTTTTCTCAAAATTTTACCCATCACGCAATATCTCCAAAAACGGCTTCAAAGTGCCTGATTTTAACTGTCATTATATCCACTCGTCCATTAGTCACAGCGTGATCACACAGAAACAAGATAGCACAGAAATGTATAGCGATATTAGCTCGGATTCCGACTCGGATTTCAGCGCCGTAAGCGATTCAACAGATTACGCACGTATTGAAACGGATGGTTGGAGTGTGGAGGCAGGTAGCCAAAACGAAATTGAAGAAGAAACTGAAGCTATTGAGCCATATCACGACAGACAGCGGCACGGGAGAAAGCGAGGACGAATTCAGCGATCGCCTTCTAACCAACGATTGGTATGTGTTTGTTTGGCATTAAATGTGGGTGGAATAAAAGGCTGGATGCAAATAAAGCTACAAATGAGGCATAATGATGCAATATGTACATACAGCTAGCCTAAATAGCATGTTAGCATCGATTAGCTTGCAGTCATGCCGTGACCAAATATGTCTGATTAGCATACTCCACATAAGTCAATAACATCAACAAAACTCACCTTTGTGCATTCATGCACAACCTTATAAGTTTGGTGGACAAAATGAGACAGAAAAAGAAGTGGCATAAATCATATCCAGGGGGTTTACCTCGCTCTGTCTGTTTACGTGGCCTACCACTTTGTTGCTGAGTTCCTGTTGTTCCCAAACTCTTCCATTTTCTTATAACAAAGCAGACAATTGACTTTGGAATATTTTGGAGCGAGGACATTTTGCGACTGGATTTGTTGCAAAGGTGTTATCATATGACAGTTCCACACTGGAAATCACTGAGCTCCTGACTGTTTCTACAAATGTTTGTAGAAACAGTCTCCATGCCTAGGTGCTTGATTTTATACACCTGATTCCGATAAGTTGGATAAGTGTCCAAATACTTTAGGCAAGGGGTGTCAAACTCAAATACAGAGTGGGCCAAAATTCTAAACTGAACAAAGCCGCGGGCCAAAGTTGAACAACTTAACATTTTAATAGGGACCCAAACAAGTTTGGCATTGAATATTGAACAAGCAAGGCTTATATAACTTTATAGTGACATGCAAAATCGAGTTTTGTTGGTAGCGGGGGTGTATATTGTTGCGTCCCGGAAGAGTTAGTGCTGCAAGGTGTTCTGGGTATTTGTTCTGTTGTGTTTATGTTGTGTTACGGTGCGAATGTTCTCCCGAAATGTGTTTGTCATTCTTGTTTGGTGTGGGTTAACAGAGTGGTGTAACAGTGTTAAAGTTGTTTATATGGCCACCTTCAGTGTGACCTGTATGACTGTTGACCAAGTATGCTTGCATTCACTTGTGTGTGTGTAGAAGCCGCATATATTACGTGACTGGGCCGACCCGCTGTTTGTATGGAAGAAAAGCGGACGTGACGACAGGTTGTAGAAGAGGATGCTAAAAGCAGTACCTTTAAGGCACGGCCCCAATATTTTTGTCCAGGTGGGAATTCGGGAGAATGGTTTCCCCGGGGGGGGGGGGGGGTTGGTGGTAGTGGGGATGTATATTGTAGGGTCCTGGAAGAGTTAGTGCTGCAAGGGGTTCTGGGTATTTCTTCTGTTGTGTTTATGTTGTGCTACGGTGCGGATGTTCTCCCGAAATGTGTTTGTCATTCTTGTTTGGTGTGGCTTCACAGTGTGGCGCATATTTGTAAAAGTTTTAAAGTTGTTTATACGACCACCCTCAGTGTGACCTTTATGGCTGTTGATCAAGTATGCCTTGCATTCACTTGTGTGTGTTAAAGCCGCATGTATGGTGGAAAAGCGGACGTGACGACAGGCTGTAGAGGACGCTAAAGGCAGTGCCTTCAAGGCACGCCCCCAATATTGTTCCCCGGGTGGAAATCGGGAGAAATTCGGAAGAATGGTTGCCCCGGGAGATTTTCGGGAGGGGCACTGAACTTTGGGAGTCTCCCGAGAAAATCGTGAGGGTTGTCAAGTATGAGTATCAGTGGTGAATGCAGTGTTACAGAGGCATCGCCGCTGTATAATACCGGCGGTACAGCTCTAATCTTAATTTGATATTACCTCAAGGGCCAAATTAAATTACACGGCGGGCCAAATTTGGCCCGCGGGCCAGAGTCTGATACCCATGCCTTATATTAAGGATCATATTTAGGATATCACGACTGTTGAGATTTGTTATGGTTTTGTCAATACAGTATGACATAAATACAGTATGTAAAATCAGGTGAAGAGCGCAGCAAACATATGAAGTGATAGAGATTGGTTATCTACGATGTATATAGTTTGTTCCCACTCCTGATAGACTATTCTTTTGGTGGAGGTCTGTGCTTTATTCTGTGCCTTTCTAGTGTATTCTGCAGTGTATATAAAGTGACCTGGGGCACTGTGTGAGTGAATAAAGACACTATGTGGCTTGAGTGTGTGCGGGTGTGTGGTTGGATTGAGGGACATGAGGGGGGCCCCCCGAAAGCCCTTTAGAGCCCTGGTCTCCTGACCTCTCACCTCCCCCAGAGCCCTCTGTGTATCCTGACACCTTAATAATAGATGTGAAAAAGAGGGAACAACTTTCTCACCTGCCCACACTTCTCGCGAGAGCCTCACACACACTTATTGATTTTGTTAACAGAGTCAATGTGGACATGTGATGTGGGTTCACACATCTTATCACACTTCTGACTGTCTATACGCAATAATGATGTGCAATATGTTGAAAACATAATATTTTTTCGTGTAGAAATATGCTAAACTGTCATATTTCGGTGGTTTGGAGATAAAAGCATATTATAAGGATGTATTGTCTTCCATTCCTCGTTATCAATCAATCAATCAATCAATGTTTATTCACGTAGCCCTTAATCACAAGTGTCTCAAAGGGGTGCACAAGCCACAACAACATCCTCGGCTCAGATCCCACATCAGGGCTAGAAAAAAACTCAACCGAATGGGAACAACGAGAAACCTTGAAAGGGACCGCAGATGTGATGACCTTGGGTGATCGGTGCAATGGACGCCGACTGATTAAAAATATAGCATATTTTCCTCTTATTTTCCATTCACGTTGCTAGCAAACTGTTTGTCTATATCTCATTAATCTAGGTCAGGGGTCGGGAACCTTTTTTCAAATGTATTTTCGTGAGAGCCACATAATATTTTTTAACACTGAATACAACTAAATGCGTTTAAGTAAGACCAAAACTTTTAGAGTACAATAAGTCTCTTATTCTTTTTAATAACATTGTTATTCTGAAGCTAACCAATAATAGAATTACTTCTTACCATTAATGCAACTTCTTGAACCGGTGCAGTAGAAAACAGATGGATGGATTAAATGCATGACAATTTTTTATATTTTGAACTTTATTTTTAACACTGTCATTACCAGTGTAAATTTTCATTAATTATCGTGTTAAGCAATGTCAGCTAAGATTTATCTGAGAGCCAGATACAGTCAAGAGAGCCACATCTGGCTCGAGGGCCATAGGTTCCCTAGCCTTGATCTAGAGCATTGTAATCTCAGGGCATTCAATCGATCATAAATTGACTTTTTGGTAGAGATGTGTTTTGCCTCTCTTCGGAGTCGGCTTCTTCAGTTCATGCTCATAGACTTAAATTGGTCAGATCTAGTCTTAGATTTAGATTGGTCAGATCTAGTCTAGCGGCTCATGCCAAAACCCCTAATATTTATACTCCAAAAACCAGGACTGTGTGCCTGGGGAAGGATGGTTTCTCTGTATTGTAGTAGGAAAAACAACTCTTTTGAGGCAAACTAACAATTCTACTGTCAAATCTAGCGACAGACGAAATATAATTTCCCCTTGTTAGCATTAAAGTATTTTGTGTGTAAAGTGTGTATGATTAGAAGATTTCTTACCTATATTGATACATAATGATCAAACAGGTTTTATACGTCAACGCCAAACACAAGACAATATAAAAACAGACACTGCATATAATATGGATCATATACAAAGAAAAAACATTGAAGCAAATGTTTTAAGTGTGGATGCTGAAAAGGTTCTGTGACTCGTTCAATTGGAATTTACCTTACAGAATTCTATTTAAATTTGGCTTTCAGGATATAATTATTACAATTATACAGACACTATATAACAATCCTAGTGCTGGGATTGGAAATCACAATTAACATATATAAAATGGATAAAATAATTGCCTTTATTTATCATAAATTGGAGAAATTTACTTCATACTGCGAAAACTGGGTCAATTATGTCACACCCCATAAGCCTGACTTTAATTTTTCGAATTAGTGACTCTACTGCTTAAAAATAAAAGACTACTCCCTATATATATATATACATATATATATATTTATATATAAACCCCGTTTCCATATGAGTTGGGAAATTGTGTTAGATGTTAATATAAACAGAATACAATGATTTGCAAATCATTTAAAACCCATATTCAGTTGAATATGCTACAAAGACAACATATTTGATGCAAATAATCATTAACTTTAGAATTTGCTGCCAGCAACACGTGACAAAGAAGTTGGGAAAGGTGGCAATAAATACTGAAAAAATTGAGGAATGTTCATCAAACACTTAGTAGGAACGTCCCATAAGTGTGCAGGCTAATTGGGAACAGGTGGGTGCCATGATTGGGTATAAAAAAGGCTTCCCAAAAAATGCTCAGTCTTTCACAAGAAACGATGGGGCGAGGTACACCCCTTTGTTTACAACTGCATGAGCAAATATTCAAACAGTTTAGGAACAACGTTTCTCAAAGTGCAATTGCAAGAAATTTAGGGATTTCAATATCTACGGTCCATAATATCATCAAAAGGTTCAAAGAATCTGGAGAAATCACTCCACGTAAGCGTCATGTCCGGAAACCAACAATGAATGAATGGGTAAATGTGGAAGTAGTGTCAAAGCGCTTTACAAGTACAACCCATTTACCATTTATCAACAACATCCAGAAACGACGCCGGCTTCTCTGGGCCCGAGATCATCTAAGATGGACTGATGCAAAGTGGAAAAGTGTTAGGTGGTCTGACGAGTCCACATTTTAAATTGTTTTTGGAAATGGTAAATGGTAAATGGGTTGTACTTGTATAGCGCTTTTCTACCCCTTTTTAAGGAGCCCAAAGCGCTTTGACAGCTTTTCCACATTCACACACACATTCACACACTGATGGTGGGAGCTGCCATGCAAGGCGCTCACCAGGACCCATCAGGAGCAAAGGTGAAGAGTCTTGCCCAAGGACACAACGGACGTGGCTAGGATGGTAGAAGGTGGGGATTGAACCAGTAACCCTCAGATTGCTGGCACAGTCACTCTACCAACTTTGCCACGCCGACCCCCCAAATATTCGACATCGTGTCATCCGGACCAAAGGGGAAGAGAACCATCCAGACTCTTATCGACGCAAAGTTCAAAAGCCAGCATCTGTAATGGTATGGGGGTGCATTAGTGCCCAAGGCATGGGTAACTTACACATCTGTGAAGGCACCATTAATGCTGAAAGGTACATACAGGTTTTGGAACAACATATGCTGCCATCCAAGCACCGTCTCTTTCAAAGACGCTCCTGCTTATTTCAGCAAGACAATGCCAAGCCACATTCAGCACATGTTACAACAGCGTGGCTTCGTAAAAAAAGAGTGCGGGTACTTTCCTGGCCCGCCTGCAGTCCAGAGCTGTCTCCAATCGAAAATGTGTGGCGCATTATGAAGCGTAAAATACGACAGCGGAGACCCCTGACTGTTGAACGACTGAAGCTCTACATAAAACAAGAATGGGAAAGAATTCCACTTTCAAAGCTTCAACAATTAGTTTCTTCAGTTCCCAAAGGTTTATTGAGTGTTGTTAAAAGAAAAGGTGATGTAACACAGTGGTGAACATGCCCTTTCCCAACTACTTTGGCACGTGTTGCAGCCATGAAATGCTAAGTTAATTATTAGTTGCAAAAAAAGAATAAAGTTTATGAGTTTGAACATCAAATATCTTGTCTTTGTAGTGCATTCAATTGAATATGGGTTGAAAAGGATTTGCAAACCATTGTATTCTGTTTATATTTACATCTAACACAATTTCCCATCTCATTGGGAAATTGTGTGAATCTTTGGGTGTCCCACGATTCGATTCAATATCGATTCTTGGGTTCACGATTCGATAATATATCGATTCGATTCGATTCTCGATTCAAAAACGATATTTTTCGATTCAAAACAATTCTTTATTCATTCAATACATAGGATTTCAGCAGGATCTACCCCAGTCTGCTGACGTGCAAGCAGAGTAGTAGATTAAAAAAAACAAAAAAAAAACTTTTATAATTGTAAAGGACAATATTTTATCAACTGATTGAAATAATGTAAATTGTTTTAACTATTAAACGAACCAAAAATATGACTTATTTTATCTTTGTGAAAATATTGTCAAGCTTATGAGATGCGATGCAAGTGTAAGCCACTGTGACACTATTGTTCTTTTTTTTTCTTTTTTATAAATGTCAAATGATAATGTCAGTGAGGGATTTTTAATCACTGCTATGCTGAAATTATAACTAATACTGATACTGTTGTTGATAATTTTCATTTTTGTTTCACTACTTTTGGTTTGTTCTGTGTCGTGTTTGTGTCTCCTCTCAATTGCTCTGTTTATTGCAGTTCTGAGTGTTGCTGGGTCAGGTTTGGTTTTGGAATTGGATTGCATTGTTATGGTATTGCTGTGTAGTGTTTTTTTGGATTGATAAAACAAAAACAAAAAACAACGACAATTTTTAAAAAAATGAGAGTCGATTCAGAATCGCACAACGTATTCGAATTGATTTTTTCCACACCCCTACTAATATATATATATATATATATATATATATATATATATATATATATATATATATATATATATATATATATATATATATAGATAGATAGATAGATAGATAAGATAAATAGTACTTTTTTGATTCCTTCAGGAGAGTTCCTTCAGGAAAATTAAAATTCCAGCAGCAGTGTACAGAGTTGAGATCAATTTAAAAAATAATAATAATGGGGGTTTAAATGGAAACAAAATAAAGAAATATTACAATAAGAATAAAAAATAAAAAGCAACAATGGGAATACAAATATAACAGTAAAATAAGAATATAACAAGAGAAAGTAGGCAGTAGTGACCATGTTATGATATATATATCTATCTCTCTCTCTCTCTATATATATATATATATATATATGTATATATATAGAGAGAGATAGATATATATGCACACAGTGCATACATACTTTTTTAAATGTATTTCTTTTACTTTACAACAAGTTTTTTTTTAAATCTTAAGTTGTGTAAAAATATATTTTACTGTACATTTAAACATTATTTTTAATCTAAATACAAACAACTAAGAATAGCTAAGAATAAAAAACAACATATAGACACATTGTATAAATACTTTTTTTTTGTTTTTTATCGTTAATAGTATGTTTATGATATTAAAAAAAGGAAACATACTTATAAAAATGCAACGCGAACAACTACTTGTGACCATTACTTAATTCGATCATTGCGACTTTCTTCCCACTCTTTCCACTTCTTCGTTTCCCCAGGTATTCTCTACCGTGGTCTTTGCTGTCTTTTGTCCACTAAGTACCACTTTGCAATATTGATGAGGCATGGAGGTCCAAACAGCAGCAGGACACAACGTCTTGTGGCCCTGCAGGGGCTTCTTACATAGTTAGCATGTTAGCCAAAGAGTGTATCCATGTTGGGGGTGTCAAGTTCTTGAGAACAAGGTGCGTTTGTTTTGATGCAGGCTGCCTGAAAGCAGATCATACGAATGAGGCTTTTAACGCATGAACTTTAACCCTTATCTCTTAACAGGTTGCTTTTCATGTGAATGGCGTTTTCCCCTTCCTATAGTCCAGTTTCTTGGCTCAGGTGTTGGAGATGACATGAGCACACACGTCTTATGACAGATGAAGTGTGAAATTGAAATGTTCCCCGTCTGGCTTTGACCTTGTCTCGACATTGCCGCACTCTCGGCTAGCTACCCTCGCCCTGCCAGCAATTAAATATAGATTTCAACATTCCTGAATATCCAAATAGCACTTGAGGACAACATCCATGAAATATCATTTACCGTATTTCCTTGAATAACCGCCGGGCATGTACAGTAAAACGCGCCTGCCTTGAGTTAAACTCGCTCACCAAATTTATTAGTCCATGCTTACTTTTACCGCCGGGTCAAATTTGTGATGTCACGAGTGAAGCTTCCGCTGTCATCATTTTCAAAATGGTGGAGGAGTTTTTTTTTTTTTTTGCTTTAAAAATGTGTAAACCAGGGGTCTTGTTCAACAGCCATACAGATCGCACTGATGGTTGTGATATAAAACAACTTTAACACTCTTACTAATATGTGCCACACTCTGTGAACCCACACCAAACACATTTCGGGAGAACATCGGCTCTGTAACACATTATAAACGCAACATAAGAAGTACCCATAATGCCATGCATCCATGACTCTTGGCTATATTATACACCCCTCTAGCACCAAATCCCCACCTCGCTGTGCGTTGGTTGAGGTGGGTGGCGCGTGTATAATATAGCCAAAAGTCATAGATGGATGGCATTGTGAGTAATTCTTATGTTGCGTTTATAATGTGTTACGGAGCCGATGTTCTCCAGAAATGTGTTTGGTGTGGATTCACAGAGCGTGGCGCATATTAGTAAGAGTCTTAAAGTTGTTTGTATCACAACCATCAGTGTAAAAGTTATGGCTGTTGACCAAGTATGCATTGCAATCTCGTATGAGAAGCAGCGAAATGCATGCGTCCGGCCGGCACGCAGATAGCGTTGTGTAAAGGCGGTCGCGAGGACATGTTGTAGAGCAGTGGTCCCAAACCAGCGGGCCGCGGAAGAATTTTTTATAATTTGTTATTTTTTTATCACACTCAATTTTTTACTGCATGCCATTGGTAAGCGCAGGGGTGAGAAGAGGTTTCAAAATTATTAGCGCCTGCTTACTTTTACTGCATGCCTTGAATAAGTGCAGGAGTAAGAAGAGGTTTTAAATTAATTAGCTTCCCGGCGGCTATTCAAGGAAATACGGTAACTGTTTTTATGTACATTATACTGCATGTTATTTCTGCATCATTTTCCCATACGCTTAACTATACAGGTTGCGAGCATGCTAAATACTGTATAAGCGTACCAAAAGTTAGCACTTTATCCATAATGTTTTATATACTCCCACAGGGCTTTTTAAAACAGTACATTTTATTTATGCATACCCCGTAACGGTCTGCCTAATTTTAATATTCTTCAAGTTTTTTTTACAAAACCACTATTAGCATGTTAGCCTTTTTGATTGAGCTCATGTAATCACCCTTAGCATTTGTTTTCTTCACTCAAGATAGTAGCTAGCATATAACCACTGTTAGACAAAAACACAATGTATTGATCCACAAGGGAAATTGTTCAATTCTAATCATTCTAACACAACTAATTCTAAATCTGTTAGCATGTTAGCAGAGCATGTTCATTTCATTATAGCTTTTTGGAATATAACCTGTTTACAAATCACAAGCTCATATAATCACATGTGAGCTAATCCCGACAAGTCTATACGCTGTTTCATTTATTCAAGTTGCGAGCATAACAAGTTGCTCAAAAAGGTTCATTATGTCATCTTATTCGTATTTTCTTTCAAATTGTATTGTTATCAGACCATATTTTTCGATACATTAGATGGAAAAGGTAAAGATTCCATCTAATACACCGATAAATATGGTCTGATTACAATAACATTTTAAACTGTGTGTTGCGATCCTCTGTACGGATCGTTTGCTGCTTAGATTTTTGAGTTTGTTTGTGCACTTCCTGATTTATTTCTCTCACCATGGCAACTTCATCTGCTCCACCTGCACTGCCTTTCTGTCGCACACCTGTTTTTGATTATTGTTTTAGTACTCAAGCCCGCCTGCTACCTGAGTTCTGTCTGGATCTTTTGTTTGCTCTATGCAAAAGTTGTGTTGGTTTTCTGCTTTGTATTTGCTATGCTAAGTCTCGTCTTAGCTTCGCGTGCGCTCAACACGACGTTCCCGATTGGACTTTTGAACCTGACTCTTGCCAACTGTTAGCATTTCGCTTCCTGTGCGTAGGCACACCTTTTCTTTACCTTTTGTCAAGTGTTATTTTGTA
This sequence comes from Nerophis ophidion, assembly GCF_033978795.1. NCBI lineage: Eukaryota > Metazoa > Chordata > Actinopteri > Syngnathiformes > Syngnathidae > Nerophis > Nerophis ophidion. The sequence goes on from NC_084614.1 coordinate 67,078,967, forward strand.
TTTTGTATATTAAAACAAGCTCCTACCTGAAATCCTGCCTGCTCCAAGTCCTGTAGCATCCGGGGGTGACAACTCGTGCATCAATATGCGTCTAAAACGACTGTGACAAGGTTAGCATCTTAAGTCTTATCAGAGTTTCTGAAATCCATATAATCGTAATGGGGCTACTTTGTTTTATTCCGTTTTTGTAGTACAGTAGTTTGCATGTAAACTATTAGCATGTTAGCATTTTAGCTAGTGTTATTAGGCTTTTGAAATAATGCCTGTCTACGAGTGTTTTTCATCATGCTAGCACACTAGATGTTAGCATTTAATTTGCATTTTCACGCTTCAAGAGTAAACTATTAATGAAATGTGACTTATTACCAAACATGATTTGTAGATAGCATGCTACCTGTTAGCTAGGCTGACCATATTCTGAAATCCCAAAAAGAAGACACATATATGCGTGCCAAGGCGGGCATCACGCCAAGGCTGGGACTAGGTGAAAATTAGCCAACGATACTCGAACTTGCTTTATAAACAATATATTTATTTAAATAAAGCATTTTTTCTCCTCTGTTGACAGCAGTGATGGCGCTAGGAATTTTCAAAGTGGGGTCCCACAGTAAATTTTTGGGGTCCCACTTTTCTGTAAGTGTTTTGAAAACAAATGATAAACGTATGCATTATCCTGTTGTATCTCACATTTTATATTGTGTTTTGTAAAAAGGTTGTCATAAACGTTAATTCATTAAAAAATTAAAAATAGAAAAAGAAAACAAATTTGTACACATATGTAAATGTATTCAGTTACAAACATTCATTCACTTTCTTCTTTTCTTCATGGATCTAAACTTTACCACTGCTGGTAGTTTTTTCCATGTTTATATTTAATAAGTTGTAGGTGTGTTTATTTCAGTATAAAAGTGTAAAAAGTGTTTTGCTTCGGTCATGAAATGATAATATTTTTATATTTAAACGCTTAAATCTCTGGGGTCTACATCAACTTCATTTCAATCCCTCATTTCAAAATGTTTTATTTTTTTCTTATGTTGTTTTTTGTTTGTTTTCTGCCCGTTTTTGTCAAACAAAACTATGTTTTTAATGGCAAACACAAAATATGCAAAATCTTCCACCAAAAATATTTTTCAAAGTGGAATATTTGATATGAAGTAACTGGAACCTTGGATAGGTCAATAATTCATAAAAACATTGATTTTGAATCATTATGTTTTGAGCAATGACAATTTGAAAGAAAAAGAAAAAGCTTTTTGTTTTATTAGTCAACATTGCAACTTTTTCAAAATTATATTTCACCTTTCAGCTTTTTTATTTCACTTTTGTTATTTTTTTGTTTATTTTAATTGTATTTTTAGAATGTGCCGTAGGCCTTTAAAGCATTGGTTGTGGGCCGCAAATGGCCCCCGGGGCACATTTTTGACACCCCTGTTATAGATAATAAAAAATTAAATCTGATAAATCTATCGATAAAAAGCAGAGCCTGGCGACGCATGTGCGTTTATCATAACTCTCTGCGCTCTCGCTGTCTCTGCCCCTCCCCCACGAATACTGCTGCATGCACACACCTTCACAATTTGTTTTGTTTTCAACCCGTTCTTAACCCTGAACCTACATTGAAAGATACACGCAACCCTAACTAAAAATGCTGGACATGAGGCATTTAAGAAACTCCACCCAGACAGCCCGGACAGCCTCGCAAAAGAGGGCATGACCGGGGAAAAGAGGACGTATGGTCAGTGTATTGTTAGCTAAGGCTGGGCGGTCCTGAGTGAGGGAATTGTTACCGCCAACTGTTTGTTAGCCAGTGGAAAAAATGAAAATAAATAACTGTAACAATCTCATTTTGCGGTTCGTCACAGTCAAGGCTGGCATACCAAATAATGGCGTTCTTTTTTTCGGTAAAAATTTCTCCTCAAGTTTTTTCCTTGAGTAATGATAAATCGCTTGCCTTGTTCATGGCGTATTTAGGACACAAGTAGAGCCTGTGAGGTCACATGGTGACGACATGCAGAGTGGATGGTGCCATCAGCGTGCAGTGTCAGCATCTATTTCCATTCGCCCGCATGCATGCTGTCTCACGGATTACCTCAACTTCTGCGTGGACGTGATCTGCCCTGCTAAGACTGTTCGGTGCTACCCTAATAACAAACCCTGGGTAACACAAGAGGTTAAAGCTGTCCTCAACAAGAAGACAGCTGCCTTCAGGAGTGGAGACAGGGAGGCAATAAGAGCAGCACAGCGGGAGGTGAAACGACACATGAGGGAGGCTAAGGACAGCTACTGGAAGAAGATGGAGCAGAACAACATGATGGAGGTCTGGGAAGGTGTGAAAACCATCACAGGCCACAAGACAAAGACTAGAGCTGTTGGGGGGGGGGGGGGACAATAGAGAGGGCCAATGAGATGAATAACTACTTCAACCGGTTCAACCAGCCCGTGTCCTCAACACCACCTGCTCCCCTTCGCAGCCACCCCTCTTCTGCTCCCCTCAACGCACCTCCACCCCAGCCATGGCAGCTTCCCTCTCCACCACCTCTACGCCGACATTAGTCATCTTTGCGGACCAGGTCGGAGGTCAACTGCGGAAGCTACCGCCCAGGAAAGCAGCAGGCCCAGACAAGGTGTGCCCCCGACTCCTGAAGACCTGTGCTGCAGAACTGGGTGAACCACTCCAATGGATCTTCAACCTTAGCCTGCAGCTGGGGAGAGTTCCCACCCTCTGGAAGACGTCGTGCATCGTTCCAGTTCCCAAAAAGAACTGCCCCAGTGAGCTGAACGACTACATACCAGTGGCGCTCACCTCTCATATAATGAAGACAATGGAGTGGCTCTCTCTCAGCCTCCTCAGACCACAGGTGCAACATGCCCAGGACAGCCTGCAGTTTGCGTACCAGGCAGGCGTTGGTGGGGAGGATGCTATCCTTTACCTGCTACACCGAGCCCACTCACACCTGGATGAGGGAAATGGGAATGTGAGGATCCTTTTCCTGGACTTCTCATACTATCCATCCTCGCCTTCTCCAGGACAAGCTGGAGAGAATGGGAGTGGACCCTTGGGGGGCAGTACATCTAAGAAGGACAGCTCCAGACTAGAGAAACTGATCAGGCGGGCCGGTTCTACGATCGGAATAAAACTGGACACACTGGTGACGGTGGCAGAGAAAAGGATTGTGGAAAAAACTAGTGAACAACCTGAATGATGCCAGTCACCCTCTGCATAGCGTTATCAGTAGCCAGAGGAGCCTGTTCAGTGCTAGACTGCTTCATCCCAAGTGCAGGACCAATAGAGTCAAAAACTCCTTTGTCCCACACGCCATTAGACTGTACAACTCCTCTCTAGGGAGGTGGGGGGTACTAGGATGACAGGGGATGCAAAACAATAACAGTGCAATAATTTTTCATAACATGGTCACGACTGCGTAATTTCTCTTGTTATATTCTTATTTTACTGTTATATTTTTATTCCCATTGTTGCTTTTTATTTTTATTCTTGTTTTAATATTTTTCTGTTTTGTTTCCATTAATACCCCCATTATTTACTTTTTATTTATTCATTTTATTTTAATTTTTTTCAGCCGAGTTTGAAGCGACTGAGATGAGAATCAGCACCTCCAAATCAGAGTCCATGGTTCTCTCCCGGAAAAGGGTGTAGTGCCATCTCCGGGTTGGAAAGGCGACCCTGCCCCAAGTGGAGGAGTTCAAGTACCTTGGACTCTTGTTCACGAGTAAGAGAAGAGTGGATCGTGAGATCGACAGGTAGATCGGTGCGGCGTATTCTGTAATGCGGACGCTGTATCGATCCGTTGTGGTGAAGAAGGAGCTGAGCCGGAAGGCAAAGCTCTCCATTTACCGATCGATCTACATTCCCATCCTCACCTATGGTCTTGAGCTTTGGGTTATGACCGAAAGGACGAGATCACGGGTACAAGCGGCCGAAATGAGTTTCCTCCGCCGGGGGGCGGGGCTCTCCCTTAGAGATAGGGTGAGAAGCTTCGCCCACCAGGGGGAGCTCAAAGTAAAGTCGCTGTTCCTCCACATCGAGAGGAGCCAGATGAGGTGGTTCGGGCATCTTGTCCGCATGCCACCCGAACGCCTCCCTAGAGAGGTGTTTCGGGCACGTCCAACCGGCAGGAGGCCACGGGGAAGACCCAGGACACGTTCGGAAGACTATTTCTCCCGGCTGGCCTGGGAACGCCTCGGGATCCCCCAGGAAGAGCTGGACGAAGTGGCTGGGGAGAGGAGAGTCTGGGCTTCCGTGCTTAGGCTGCTGCCCCCACGACCCGACCGGTCGGGATGAAAATAAATGGATGGATGGATATTTACTTTTTAAATTCGATCCCAATTCTGTACACTGCTGCTGGAATTGTAATTTTCCTGAGGGAACTCTCCTGAAGGAATCAATAAATTACTATCTATCTATCTATGAGTAGTGCTTGTTTTTCTTGCCTACTTCTACCGTGTTCGTATAACGTGTCCTCATGATACTTGAGGAAAATAAAGGAAAACATGCACCAAAGAGAGCCAAAGCACACAGAATTCCAGAAATAGTCACCTTCAATATGATTAATATTCACAAGGGTCCCTGCCCTGAACCAGACAAGCACCAGATCAATTATGACTCTCCAAGTGGGCATTTGCCAGGTTTTTACTCCCCAAAACAAACGTTGTAAATTTATCATGGTTGCTACCACCTCCCAAACAGGCGGCTCTAATCGTATGCTTGGGGGATTTCCTTCAGACGGATGGGAAATATATCAAATATTTACTGTTGGGCGCTAGCTCGCAGTGACACACACACGGCATGAATTTAACATGGCTGCCGTCGAGACAAAAGGCAGGGTTGCCCGCCAGGAGCCAGAGCTTCCTGGAGTGCAGATGGGCCGAGCCGGGCCTGGACGGGCCGGGTTGGTACTGGCTTGGCTTTGATAGAGACCGATGTGCAGTGTGTGATCCGGGCCGGGCCTCAAGGCTGCGCCAGTGAGTCGCATGCAAGCTTGTGGCGTCTCTCGGCACGCATACTTTTATTTCCTGTATGTGCGCCCCAAGCCTGCACATGTGTGTGTGTGTGTGTGTGTGTGTGTGTGTGAGTATGTGTGTGTGTGTGTGGGTTTTGCCTTAAATTACAGGCGCTGTTTGTTGAGTGGTCCAGTGGAGCGCGCAGTGACAGATGATGTAAATTATTAATTGCTTTCCTGTAGCTGAGTGTGGTGGGCCTTGTCCTCCTTCTCTTTCTTCCGTCTTTCTCCCTCGCTTACCCTCTTTGTCTCGCTCCTTACCCGGTCCTGTTTTTTTTTTGTTTCGGTGCCCACCGTCTGCCATATTTGTTTAGTAAAGTCTTTACGGCCACCAAACTCAAGTTGTTTTGCCAAATATGCCGAAACAAAAGGATTTGTGTATTTTTCCTAAAATGTCCAACCTGAACCGTCCCGATTTTTTTGACGTTCAAAGTGTTGTACAGACGCTAGACACCAACCGAAAAACTGTCACGTTCGTATTTCGCTCAAATTCTAAAGCCTGCAAAAATTACAACTTAAATACAAACTAACTTTGCGTCGATAAGAGTCTGGATGGTTCGCTTCCCTTTTGGCCCAGATGACACGATGTCGAATATTTCCAAAAACAATTTGAAATGTGGACTCGTCAGACCACAGAACACTTTTCCACTTTGCATCAGTCCATCTTAGATGACCTCGGGCCCAGAGAAGCCGGCGGCGTTTCTGGATGTTGTTGATAAATGTATTTCTCTTGTCATAGTACAGCTCTAACTTGCACTTACAGATATAGCGACAAACTGTATTTAGTGACAGTGGGTTTCTGAAGTGTTCCTGAGCCCATGTGGTGATATCCTTTAGAGATTGATGTCGGTTTTTTATACAGTGCCGTCTGAGGGATCGAAGGTCACGGTCATTCAATGTTGGTTTCCAGCCATGCCGCTTACGTGGAGTGATTTTTCCAGATTCTCTGAACCTTTTGATGATATTATGGCCCGTAGATGTTGAAATCCCTAAATTTCTTGCGATTGCACTTTGAGAAACGTTGTTCTTAAACGATTTGACTATTTGCTTACGCAGTTGTGGACAAAGGGGTGTACCTCGCCCCATCCTTTCTTGTGAAAGACTGATCATTTTTTGGGAAGCTGTTTTTATACCCAATCATGGCACCCACCTGTTCCCAATTAGCCTGCACACCTGTGGGATGTTCCAAATAAGTGTTTGATGAGCATTCCTCAACTTTATTAGTATTTATTGCCACCTTTCCCAACTTCTTTGTCACGTGTTTCTGGCAGCAAATTTTAAAGTTAATGATTATTTGCAAAAAAAAAATGTTTATCAGTTTGAACATCAAATATGTTGTCTTTGTAGCACATTCAACTGAATATGGGTTGAAAATGATTTGCTAATCATTGTATTCTGTTTATATTTACATCTAACACAATTTCCCAACTCATATGGAAACGGGGTTTGTATGTTTATTGTCATTAATTAGTCTGATTTCTCCATTAGTTTGCCTCAAAATAAGAATTCCATAGCCCAGGGGTCCAGAAACGTTTTCACACAGGGACTGCATTGGGTTAAAAAAAAAAATGTGGCCAGTGGCCGGGCTAAATTTACATATACAGTCGTGGTCAAGTTTCCATACACTTGTAAAGAACATAATGTCATGGCTGTCTTGAGTTTCCAATATTTTTTGGGATAGAGTGATTGGAGCACATACTTGTTGGTCACAAAAAACATTAATGAAGTTTGGTTCTTTTATGACTTTATTATGGGTCTACTGAATATGTGACCAAATGTTGCCTGTTCAAAAGTATACATACTGCAATGTTAATATTTGGTTACATGTCCCTTGGCAAGTTTCACTGCAATAAGGCACTTTTGGTAGCCATCCACAAGCTTCTGGTTGAATTTGTGACCACTCCTCCTGACAAATTTGGTGCAGTTCAGGTAAATTTGTTGGTTTTCTGACATGGACTTGTTTCTTTAGCATTGTCCACATGTTTAAGTCAGGACTTTGGGAAGGCCATTCTAAATCCTTAATTCTAGCTTGATTTAGCCATTTTTTTATTTATTATTTGTTTAACATTTTTGACATGTGTGTGGGGTCATTGTCCTGTTGGAACACCCAACTATGCCCAAGACCCAACTTCTGGGCTGAAGATTTTAGGTTGTCCTGAAGAATTTGGAGGTAATCCTCCTTTTTCATTGTCCCATTTACTCTCTGTAAAGCACCAGTTCCATTGGCAGCAAAACAGGCCCAGAGCATAATACTACTGCCACCATGCTTGACGGTAGGTTCGGTGTTCCTGGGATCTCCTCTAAACATATTGTTGGGTATTGTGGCCAAACAGCTCATTTTTAGTTTCATCTGACCACATAACTTTCCTCCATGAATTGATTAACGTGGACCACGACTTAAACAAGTGGAAAAACTTATTCGGGTGTTACCATTTAGTGGTCAATTGTACGGAATATGTACTGAACTGTGCAATCTACTAATAAAAGCATCAATCAATCAATCCAGAAGGTCTTATCTTTGTCCATGTGATGTCAGATAAAACAAAAATGTAGCTCTTTTGGCCACAATACCACAATACCAAGGTCCTGACTTAAACCTGTGGACAATGCTGAAGAAACAAGTCTGTGTCAGAAAAAACAACAAATATAGCTGAAATGCACCAATTTTGTCAAGAGGAGTGGTCAAAAATTCAACCAGAAGCCTGTGGATGGCTACCAAAAGTGCCTTATTGCAGTGAAACTTACCAAGGGACATGTAACCAAATATTAACATTGCTGTATGTATACTTTTGACTCAGCAGATTTCGTCACATGTTCAGTAGAGCCATAATAAATTCATAAAAGAACCAAACTTCATGAATTTTTTTTGTGACCAACAAGTATGTGCATACATCCTGAAAAATTGCCCGCTTTTGTATTCCGTGCCGACAACGTAGTCGAAAAGCTTCTTTTTCTCCATCTTCTTGTCATCCTCCATTGTTGCCATTTGTAATATAAAGTAGTTTAAAGTTTGTACTTGTATCTGTCTGTAAACACGCCATGAAAGTGCTAAAACATACCGGTGTAGTAAGTATACATTATTCACCTAAGGAACTTAAGTTATTAGAGAGTTCCGGTCGGACGGTTTTTCACGGGACACATTTCCGGAGTAGTTGTTTCCGGATAAGAATATGCTGCTCCGGTATTGATTTAAGTGAATTCTGAATGTCATTAAAACAGTTTGCTCCATCTTTTGACACTTCTTCCACTCACGTCCTTGCACGCTACACCGCTACAACAAAGATGACAGGGTGAAGACTCTGCCAAAGGTGAAGTGACTGTCAGAAAGCGGCTTGAAGATGATCTGCAAAACATAATCCATGCAACATTTTGACCAAAGAACCACCATTACATGTTATGTAAACCACAAGGAAGTGTTTTACATCAAGAAAAAAATAATGAAATATGACTCCTTTAATGAGCCCTATAATCCGGTGCGCCATATTTGATAAAAGATCAAAAATAGACCATTTATCGGCAGTGTGCTTCATAATCCGATGGATTATAAAAAAAATACAGTACATGAAAACAGTCACTGTGTACAACAATGATGAATGAGATCAGGGGGAAACTACTTGATCAGAATAATCGATAGATCAGGGGTGGGCAATTAATTTTTACCGGGGGCCACATGAGCAACCCGAGCGCTGCTGTAGGGCCACACCGACAATATTTAAATGAAATTTTGCTCAAATTATTTTTGATATACCGTAAGATAAATAATAATAATAATAATAAAAATTATAATAATTATTATTATTATTATTTCATTTAATCTAACTTAACTTTATACAAAAGCAGTTGCTTTTGATGGTTTTATTTTTAACACTGTCTTACACAACACTTCCTGATGTATAATACAATGAGAACATGTCAATTTTTGTCACTTTATCCTGCATCCCCTTTAAAAGTCCAACATTTTTCCCCGTCAGATTTGGACAACCATCTGTTGTCACACCTGCCAGCTTGTCCCATTTCAGTCCTAATATGTCCACCTGTGGTTGTCCCTTTAATTGACAGCATGGCTGCCAGCTACTCTGTGATTTGAAAGTCTTCAGTTATCCCACAAATGAAGATGAGCAGCTGGGCGATGTTACGTACATCGCAGCTCTCATCCAAAGCCAGCGAAAAACAGTCAAACTCGGCCGTTCTGTTCTTCAGCTGTAGCTCCAAGTTTCCAGCGATGGTCTCCACCCGCCTCGCTACAGTGCGTCAGGGGAGTGACACGTTCTCAAATGCGCCCCTCCTCTCCGGGCATATCAGCGCAACAGAGTCCAATAAGCACTCCTTAATAAACTCTCCGTCAGAAAACGCCTTACTTTTTCTGGAGATTTAGTGAGAAATGACGAAAATTGTCCTGACAGCTGCATCTCTGGGGGTGTGAAATTTGGCAAAAAGTCGTTGTTGGGTTTGCAGTTTAACCATCAACACGTCAGCCTCCCTTGCACGCTCTTCATCAGACAGATTCCGCTATTTTTCCTCCTGCTTCGTCATGTACTGGCGATTCAAATTCTATTCTTTAAACACAGCAACCTGTGTACCACAAATTAAGCACACGGCTTTACCTTTCATCTCTGTAAAGAAATACTTTGCAGTCCATATCTTGTTGAAAACACTGCATTCGTCGTCAACTTTTCTTTTTTTAGCGTGAGCTGACATCTCGGTGGTAACCGGGCATCACTTGTCGCTGTGCACCTTCACTCACAGGTTACACACGAACATACGCACATAAATAACATTTTTCAAAATAAAAGCAGCACAGTTGTATTGCACGCACGACATAGATGTTTTTTTAAATTTTTTTGGGTAATTTGTGATTGCCGCTGTTCACAATCACTCACAATCGCGCACGAGCATACGTTCACACGAAAGTAAAACAAGTAACGCTTTTCAAAACAAAAGCAGCACTGTTGTATTGCAAACTCAACATAGATACTTTTCAAAATGTATTTTGTAATTTAGGATTGGCCTCACGCGGGTCGGACAGGGACCCACAAAGGATGTGGCCCGCGGACCGCAGAATGCAGAGGTCTGCAATAGATAGATAGATAGATAGATAGATAGATAGTACTTATTTATTCCGTCAGGAGAGTTCCTTCAGGAAAATTGTAATTTTCAGCCCAATCCCATTCAAAATCAAACAAACATTACAGGGAGACAGAACAGGATCGCTGACGGGTCTGCCGGCTTCCAGCGCCCCTTACAAAAAAGATGAGATACAGGTAAACAAAGCTGGGGGGGAAGGGAGAATAAAAAATAGAATATTAAAATAAAATAAAGTAAAATAAAAAAATAAAAATCGGTCTTAGCCTGGGCCCTGGAGAGGGGGTGCAAGCTGAGGCCAAGGGAAAAAAACAACTCATAGCCATAGTACACATCCCTCTTACATGTGTGTAAGAGGGAAACATCAAACATCAAAGAACACAGACGACATTAGAGACATTAAAGCAGCAGATACAACCAGACACTTCTACATACAGCTATGAATAAAAAGTAAAAGAAACATATCCACTGTGGTGGCCTCTGCGGTGTTCCACGCCATCGTCCGCTGGGGTGGAGGGAGCATGGCCAGAGACAGGAGTAGACCCAACAAAGCAACCAAGACAGCCGACTCCACTCTCGGCCAGTGTCCAGTCCGCATGGATGAGCGATGATACGTCCAAGGTGACTGAGGTGTCCGACACCTGCTCACCCAGCCAAGACACCGCGAAGCCTCTCCGTCCCAGTGCTCAGTGCTAGCTCCGCAGCCCTGTCCCCTCATCCGCATTTCCTCCAGTCCCTCCAAACCAGACACCCAGCAGCTGGTCTCCTTGGCCAAAAGGCTCCCAGGAGGCAGATCCAGAAGTGAGCCAGAAGATAGATAGATAGATAGATAGATAGATAGATAGATAGATAGATAGATAGATAGATAGATAGATAGATAGATAGATAGATAGATAGATAGATAGATAGATAGATAGATAGATAGATAGATAGATCTTTATTGATTCCTTCAGGAGAGTTCCCTTAAGAAGGAATACGTCTTAAATGTATTTGTTTGTGTATTTTCACACAAAACCCAGTGAAGCAACACAGAATCCCGCAATCAGAGAAAAACCACACTTACTGCAATATTCAGTTTGTTTTTGTTCTGCCGAAAAAGGCGCAGGTGTGTAAATTCTGGGTCTTTTCTACTGTCCCTGACGTGGCAATTTTACAGGATCTCTGTATGAAATTGTCGTAAAAGTCTGAAGGGGTCAAAGTATGACTGTCTTTACCTGCAAAGTGGTGTCATTAAAGAAGTAAGAACAGAGAATGAGCATCTAGGATCAGATCCAAAGACCATTCTCAGTCAATGATCATGGGAGATGTCCAAGGCGCGACACGGACGGCTGAAACATTTATGACGTTTTTGCGGTGAGGTAATTTTTTTTTTTTTTTTCTCAGGGCCTCATACCGTCAGCAGGTATGTTGTCACCTCCTCCTCCAACCATACACTATGACCACGCGGCCTTTCAGAGGGGACGGTAAGTGGGTGCGTGTGAGCTAGCACTGGGGGCCATTTGCAGCTGGGGAAAAATGGACAAGCCGCGGCACTCAAGGGGGTGACCCCCCGCCTTTCCGTGTGCACCGAGCGTAATCGGCCCCGAGCTGGCAGCTGAAACCCGGAGAAGTGTTGTGTTTTTTTATGCATAGAGGGATGCAATCTGGAGTGCATGGCTAAACAAACTCCAACCGCACTAATAGTGAGAGAAATAGTGAACTTTGGATGTATACTGAACTATCTCCACAGGAGAGCTAAAGTTCAACTCAAGGGTGACTCTGTGGGACAATCAAGTCTTCAAGACTACAGCAGGGTTTCCCATACAGTCATTTCTTCAGTCTACCCCAGGGCAGCTGTGGCTACTGATGTAGCTTACCACCACAAGGTGTGAATGAATGTTGAGTCCCACTTCTCTGTGAGCGCTTTGAGTGTCTAGAAAAGCGCGATATAAATCGAAGTTTTTTTTTGTGGCACTTGCTCACAAACACATTGTAATGGGACGGTCTTTAAATGTAGCTTGTCATTACAACTCTGTACTGTAGGTGGCATCATGCGTTTCCGCTTCTTAACACACCTAATATGCACCTGGTTAGCCAGAGAATGAGGCCCTGTCTACATTAAGCCGGATAACTCCTTAAACGAATAACTATTTAGCCTAAGCCCCGTGTCAGCCACACTAACCCATCGTTTAAGGTTCCTGTTCTTGGATAATTTTTTACACGGGTAAGTGCGCCCGTGTTTTTCTTGAATCTCCGGCTCTTAGCTCTGTATGGACTCATTGATCGTTTACAAACTGAGTTCAGAGAGGAAGATACGTCAGAATCAGAATCAGACATACTTTATTAATCCCCGAGCGGAAATTAAAATTTTCAGCACAATCCCATTCAAGATCGGACAAACATTACAGGGAGACAGAACAGGATTGCTGACGGGTCTGCCAACTTTTGGCGCCCCTTACAAAAAAGGTGAGATGCAGGTAAACAAGTGGGGGGAAATACGAAAAAAAAAAAAAAAAAATGGTCTAAGCCTGGGCCTCTGGAGAGGGGGTCCAGACTGAGGCCAAGGGGAAAAAAAACAATTCATAACAAATGTGTTTAAGAGGGAAACATCAAAGATCTTCAAAGAAAGACCGCGCCCCATACAGGAAGGGACGTTGGAAAGAATTTCATAACTACCATGAATTGATTTACGTGAACCCCGACTTAAACAAGTTGAAAAACGTATTCGGGTGTTACCATTTAGTGATCAATTGTACGGAATATGTACTATATAGTGCCATCTACTAATAAAAGTTTCAATCAATCAATCAAAAGACCGGTTTCGTAACTCAGAGGTAATGACTGGAAAGATGGAGGCGAGTCATTCAGACATGCCGGTGTTTCTCCTTCTCCTACATGTAAAGACGCCTGTGGAAGTCACACATGAATATTTTAAGAGAAGGAAACGCGCGCTTGCAGATACTTTGGATGCAACGCAGCAATGTTGAGCAACGGTTCTGGAAGAACGGCAGCCTGGTGGGATATGTTTGTCAACGAGTGTGTGTTGTGTCCAGGTGAGCTGTGATTCCACTTACCGAAAAACCTTGTCCACTTGTCAAAGGAGAGACAACGAGAATGCGGACTCACGCAGATGTGATTGAAAAAAAGTTGCTTGTTTTTTGTATTACCTGGCCGACGAGGGAAGACTACAGATAAAGTGAAGGCATTTAGACTGGCAAAGCAGACTATCAGTAATTGTCCGCGTTGTATGTCGAGCAATTACTCAACGTCTTGTTACAGAGTATATCAAGTTTGCTAAGAAGTTGTTTACTTTCACATGTCCATTAAATAATTTATTAATTTATGATGGAAGACATGCACCTGGGGATAGGATGATTGGCAACACTAAATTGGCCCTAGTGTGTGAATGTGAGTGTGAATGTTGTCTGTCTATCTGTGTTGGCCCTGCGATGAGGTGGCGACTTGTCCAGGGTGAACCCCGCCTTCCGCCCAATTGTAGCTGAGATAGGTGCCAGCGCCCCCTGCGATCCCAAAAGGGAATAAGCGGTAGGAAATGGATGGATGGATGGATGGATGAAGGATCACTTTAATAGTGCCCCACAGCACGCTGGATTCCAGTTAATTGAAATACCACAACACTGGCTATTGTTCAGGTAAGTCAAATGTATTTTAAAACTTGCACACAAAGCAACTATGAGGTGTGCATGTTCCGCAAATGTGTACTAGATCGCCTTGCGCCTCATCAATGGATGAAACAATGTAAGCCTCTCCCGCTTTATCACTTTTCTTATCTTTGTACCGCCGAAGTCACAAATGTCAATTATCCTGTCACGCTCGGGACGCATATGGTGATGCACGTTTTTGTTCTCTCCAAGGATGCAAAGGACACTCTGGACAAAAACGTAAAAGGTAGGACGAATTAATAAATAATTCACAGTATAAGCCAGAGGTGGGACCAAGTCATTGTTTTGCAAGTCACAAGTAAGTCTCAAGTCTTTGCCCTCGAGTCTCAAGTCAAGACAGGCAAGTCCCGAGTCAAGTCCAAAGTCAAGACTGGAAAGTCTCAAGTCAAGTCCCAAGTCTTGCATTTTGAGTTTCGAGTCATTTCAAGTCATTTTAACCATAGACTAATATATTTACACAGATTGTGTATGCTTTTAAAACGCTGTATGTATTTATCAGCGCTCCTGAATAACATATTAACCGTTGGGTTTTGGGGAAAGTAGCAAGTCTTGTCAAGTCAAAAGGCACAAGTCCAAGTCAAGTCACAAGTCATTGATGTTAAAGTCTAAGTCGAGTTGCAAGTCTTTTTACATTTTGTCAAGTCGAGTCTAAAGTCATCAAATTCATGACTCGAGTCTGACTCGATTCCAAGTCATGTGACTCGAGTCCACACCTCTGGTATAAGCAGACAGAAACAAACAAAAGAACAATGTGCCGAACGCACGGGACGCTAAGGCTAACACTTAGCAAGGAGTCTAGAAACAAAAAGACAGCGTGCCGAACGCACGGGAAGCTAAGGCTAACACTTAGCACAGAGACTGGAATCAGAAACATAAACGTGACTGTAGCTTACCGCAAACAAGGAACCGAGACAGACTGACAGGAAAAGGCAGGCTTAAATAAAGAAAGTAATCACAACACAGGTCAGGGTGAGGAGCAAGCGGCAGGTGAAAACAATGAGTAACCATGGTGACAAAATAAACAAGTAAGTACAACCAGGAACTAAAGAAGTCAAACACTAACAAAACAAAATACAAAAAGACTCAAAAACCTAAACATAATATGATCCGGGCATAGGATCATAACATATCCATCCATTTTCTACCGCTTGTCCCTATCTCAGTTCCATTCAGAGACAACATTCACACTCACATTTAAACACTAGGGCCAATTTAGTGTTGCCAATCAACCTATCCCCAGGTGCATGTCTTTGGAGGTGGGAGGAAGTCGGAGTACACGGAAAGAACCCATGCAGTCACAGAGAGAACTTGCAAACTCTACGCAAAAGAGGACCCATGGCCCGGGGATCGAACCCAGGACCTTCATATTGTGCCAACCATTCTACACTAATCTCTGAATAAATACTTGTGAAACTCTCCAAAAGACCCTACCTCTGAATTTTGAACAAATAAACGTGTTTACCTCAATTTACAAACTTATTTGGTTCTGTGACAGAGCTCTTAACTCAAAACATCCATCCATCCATCCATTTTGTACCGCATCAGTATGTTTTAGTGGCAGTTTTACGCTCCAACTGCTTCATGTTTTGGATGATTTCACACTCACTTTCTTCATTCCCACAGTTGGAAAAACAAAGTTATGTCCATCTCTAGATATAGCCTAATGCGAGAAAGTAAGACCGGATGTTTTAGTCCAGGGGTGTCGAACTCATTTTAGCTCAGGGGCCACATTCAAATTAAAATTCAAATCATGGCTTTAACACTAAAACATAAAGACAGCTTCAGATTTTTTCTTTGTCTTACTTTGGCCAAGAGTAGAACTAACATATTCTGAAAATATTAAAATAAATATATAGAAAAAAATACCGGCAGTGGTAAAGTTCAGATCTATGAAGGACAAAAGAAAGTGAATGAATGTTTAAAACTGAACACATTTACATATGCATAAAAATGTGTTTCTTTTATATATTTTTTTTTTTTTATGAATCAAGTTTGAGAAAAATTATGACAACCTTTTTCCAAAACACAATATATAATGTGAGATATAACAGGATAGTGCATACATTTATCATTTAGACTTAGACTTGGACTTAGAAAATCGTTATTGTCCCCGAGGGGCAATTCGGTTTGCAGCAGTAGTCATTAAAAACAAGGTTCAACAGTAAAAACAAGGTACAACAGTGAAAACGAGGTACAAATTTATTTTCAAAACGATTATAAAAAAGTGGGACCCCAAAAATTTACTGTGGGACCCCATTTTTATGACTTGATGGGGTCCCTGGGTCCCCATTTTGAAATTTCTTTGCGCCAACACTGATGGAGTATTGGTGCGTGCAAAACAGCAGCAAGCGGCTGTGGCCTGTGGGCCGGTTCTAATACTAATCAAATATTATACCGGAGGCCATAGATAATTAATTCGGGCCTCGACTTTAACACTTCGGTTTTATGTAGTCGAATCCTACGGAGTTCACTGTGACATTCGTTATGCCAACTAATGGCGTGGGTGCTTGTAACTCAAATTTTTGCTTGCAACTTCAAACTTAACAGTTTGCAGAGAGACAACACTCTTGTGAAGTGAAGTATATTTATACAGCACTTTTTCTCTACTGAATCAAAGCACTTTACATAGTGAAACCCAATCCAATCCATTTTATTTGTATAGCACTTCTAAACAACATAAATGTTTCCAAAGTGCTGCACAACAATATTGAAAACAATATTCAAATATCCTTAGTTCCACCAATGACTGATTAAAAAATAAAACCAATACAAAGATAATTTAAGAAAATAAATAAATATGATTAAAAACTATTTTAAAGGGTAAAACCAATTAAAACAATAAATATAAATCCATCCATCCATCCATCCATTTTCTGCCGCTTATTCCCGTTTGGGGTAGCGGGGGGCGCTGGCGCCTATCTCAGCTACAATCGGGCGGAAGGCGGGGTACACCCTGGACAAGTCGCCACCTCATCGCAGGGCCAACACAGATAGACAGACAACATTCACACTCACATTCACACACTAGGGCCAATTTTAGTGTTGCCAATCAACCTATCCCCAGGTGCATGTCTTTGGAAGTGGGAGGAATCAAAATTTTAAAAAATAAAATAAAATGAAAAAAAAAACACAAAAAACACAGTGGACCACACAACTCACGTAGTGCTAAGAGCCAAAAAATAAAAGTGGGTCTTAAGACGAGACTTAAAACACTCCACTGTGGGAGCAGTTTGAACATGGAGGGGCAGAGTGTTCCAGAGCTTAAGGGCCGACAACAGAGAAGGCCCTGTCTCCCCTGGCTTTAAGTCTGGTCTTGGGCACCATGAGCTGGAGCTGGCTCTCGGACCTCAGAACGCGCGCAGGAGTGTAAATTTGGATGAGGTCCGAGATATACTGAGGTGCCAGTTCATGTAAAGCTTTAAAAACAAACAGCAATGTTTTAAAATCAATTCTAAAATGAACAGGGAGCCAGTGCAGACTCTCAAGAATAATAGAATATGTAAAGAATAATATCTAAGTTACCTTTAAATTAGTGTGGGTGACACTGGGAGCAGGTGGGTAAAGTGTTTTTCCCAAGGACACAACTGCAATGACTTGGATGGTGGAAGTGGGGATCGAACCTAGAACCCTCAAATTGCTGGCACGACCACTCTACCAACCGAGCTATACCGCCCTCTTAAATGCCTACTGAAATGAGATTTTCTTATATAAACGGGAATAGCAGGTCCATTCTATGTGTCGTACTTGATCATTTCGCGACATTGCCATATTTTTGCTGAAAGGATTTAGTAGAGAACATCAAAGATAAAGTTCGCAACTTTTGGTCGCTAATAGAAAAGCCCTGCCTTTAACCGAAGTAAGTGCGCATGACGTCAAGAGTTGCAGGGCTCCACACATATTCACATTGTTTTTAATGGGAGCCACCAGCAGTAAGAGCAATTCGGACCGAGAAAGCGACAATTTCCCCATTAATTTGAGCGAGGATGAAAGATTTGTGAATTAGGATATTGATAGTGAAAGACTAGAAAAAAAAAAAAAAGCGACGGCTCCGGGCGGCTGCAGTGTGAGCGTTTCAGATGTAATTAGACACATTTGCTAAGATAATTCTGGAAGATCCCTTATCTGCTTATTGTTTTAATAGTGTTTTAGTGAGATTTTAAAGATTGTAAAGACATACCTCGAGGTCGGATGGCTGCGGTGAACACAAAGTGTCTCAGAGAAAAGCCGAGGAGCCAAGCTCACAGTTGCCTTTTAAACAGCTTCTGCAGGACACTGAATAATCCAATGACTTCTCCGGTAAGATATATATCACAATTTCCCCATCCAAAAACATTCTGGTTGACGTAGAGAAAACATGTTCACTTGACCGCTGTGTTAAAGCTTCACAACAAACAAAGAAACACCGGCTGTGTCTCGGTGCTAAAGACAGCTGTAATCCACCGCATTCCACCAACAGCATTGTTTTTTATAGTCTCCATTATTAATTGAACAAATTGCAAACGATTCAGCAACACAGATGTCCAAAATACTGTGTGATTATGCGGTTAAAGCAGATAACTTTTAGCCGCGAGTGGTGCAGCTGCTAATATTTCCTGACAGTCCGTGACGTCACGCGTCATCATTCCGCGACGTTTTTAATAAGAAACTCACGGGAAATTTAAAATTGCAATTTAGTAAACTAAAAAGGCTGTATTGGCATGTGTTGCAATGTTAATATTTCATCATTGATATATAAACTATCAGACTGTGTGGTCGGTAGTAGTGGGTTTCAGTAGGCCTTTATGTTGAGGTACCACTTTTTTCCTCTATCCCATGACGTCCATTACAATTACATGCAAATTCTTCATTGCCAATCATGCAATCTTGACAGTGACATCATTACTTCATCCCATAATTGTATGAAGTCTCTTGCATGTCAGCCAAAACCTTCATATATCATATACAGGTCCACAGCTGAGAGAAAAAAAAACAATAAGTGAAAGCAACATACGCTATGCTACATATTTGAGAACACACACAGCAAATAGAGACGGAGTCTATTGATTCCTGGATGAACATCGATCACATGCACAATTAATTGTTCTTTCAGGCGCAGTGATCATCATCCCACTTCAGTCGGGCGATCAATACGGAAAGACGAGGAAGCCAGAACCTTTGTTGAGACATGCTAACAATACATTGCACATCTGTAACCTTGTGACTGTAGAGCAGGGGTCACCAACCTTTTTGAAACCAAAGAGCTACTTCTTGGGTACTGATTAATGCGAAGGGCTACCAGTTTGATACACACTTAAATAAATTGCCAGAAATAGCCAATTTGCTCAATATATATATATATATATATATATATATATATGGGTATTTCTGTCTGGCATTCCGCCGTACATTTTTTTTCCTTTTACGGGAGGTTTTTTGTAGAAACTAAATGATGAAAAAAACACTTAATTGAAGGGTTTAAAAGAGGAGAAAATATGAAAAAAAAAGAAAATTAAATTTTGAAACATAGTTTATCTTCTATTTCGACTTTTTAAAATTCAAAATTCAACCGAAAAAAATTGAGAAAATCTAGCTAATTTGATTCTTTTGGAAAAAATTTAAAAAATAATTTATGGAACATCATTAATTTTTCCTCATTAAGATTAATTTTACAATTTTGATGACATGTTTTAAATAGGTTCTTAACAGTCTATGTGACGTCAAGGCTTGGTTAGCCCAGAATTTTTTAATAATGAATGAGGGAAAAACGGAAATTTTAGTTTTTGGTCCGGCCCTCACTGACTCGGGACCATTGCAAAATTATGTGCGTCCCAAAGTCACCAGCCTTGGCATCACTATAGACAGCGATTTTAAACTAGACAAACAAGTCAATGGCGTTTCAAAATCGTGTTTTTATCACCTTCGTCTTTTAGTAAAGGTTAAACCGTTTTTATCTTTTAACCTTTTTGAACAAGTCGTGCATGCTTTTATTTCAAGTCGCCTGGACTACTGCAATGCACTTTATGCTGGCATTAGCCAAAAAGCTCTCTCCCGGTTGCAGTTAGTCCAGAACGCGGCAGCACGACTTTTAACAGGGGCCAGGAAACGCCAGTATATAACCCCAATTCTTCAGAGTTTGCACTGGCTCCCTGTTCATTTTAGAATTGTTTTTAAAACATTGCTGTTTGTTTTTAAATCTTTACATGGACTGGCACCTCAATATATCTCGGACTTCATCCCAATTTACATTCCTGTTCGCGCTCTGAGGTCCGAGAGCCAGCTCCAGCTCGTGGTGCCCAAGACCAGACTTAAGACCAGGGGAGACAGGGCCTTCTCTGTGGTCGGCCCTAAGCTCTGGAACACTCTGCCGCTCCATGTTCAAACTGCTTCCACAGTGGAGTGTTTTAAGTCTCGTCTTAAGACCCACTTTTATTCTTTGGCTTTTAACACTACGTGAGTTGTGTGGTCCTCTGTTGTCCTCTGTGTTTTTTATACACTTTGATTTTTATTTTACTGTTTTGATTGATTTTACCTTTTAAAATAGTTTTTAATCATATTTGTTTTTATATTGTTTCTATTGGTTTTATTTTTATTCATTTTTTGCTTTATTCAGTCATTGGTGGAGCATAATATTGTTTTTAACATGGCTGTGCAGCACTTTGGAAACTTTATTGTTGTTTAAATGTGCTATATAAATAAAGTGGATTGAATTGGATAAAATCCAATCTGCACTTTCTTAGAATATATAACAAATTGGAGCAAGCTATATTTCTAACAAAGACAAATCATTATTTCTTCTAGATTTTCCATAGCAAAAATTTTAAAAGACATTCAAAAGACTTCGAAATAAGATTTAAATTTGATTCTACAGATTTTCTAGATTTGCCAGAATAATATATATTCCAAGATGGCGGCGCCCGGACGGGCTGCGCTCTCGAGGAGCTGCTGCTAAAGATGGAACATTTGGCAGAAATACCGGACAATTCCACAAACTTTATGGCTGGCTCACATCGTGGTCACTCCGTGATCACGTACGACCGCCAGACACTTCTGGATGTGGACACATCGGGCCGTTTTGGACCGATAGACACTTGCGTGCTAGACTTGCTAACTAGCATGGGATTACATCGGCGGCTACATCCAGCGGCCTGTGAAGCAGGGGAGTCTAGTAGCAGTGGGGGCCGTCTACGGAGCAGACGCCAGCGGTGTGATCGGAAACGCGGATGCCGAGCGGGGCTAAAAACAAAGCAGAAGGCTAATCCCCACAGAACACCACTTTCCTCCATCCCGAAGACGGATTTAGATGGAAAATGCGCGACTACTGGTCTGGGTAAGGAGTCTGTTAAATTAGAACAAGTTGTTTCTGCTTTGAGTGTTTCAGAGTTGGACATGTGTTTTACTGAGGTGGCTATCTATGATGCGTGCAGTTTATCAAAGCAACAAACAAACAATCGGAAAATCCCCGTTACTGAGGTGGCTAACCATGATGCGTGCAGTTTATCAAAGCAACAAACAAACAATCGGAAAATCCCCGTTACTGAGGTGGCTAACCATGATGCGTGCAGTTTATCAAAGCAACAATCAAACAATCGGAAAATTCCTGTCGTATCAATTCCTAGATATGGTCGTAACTATACTAAATGCACTGGGCATAATAAACACAACATTATTAATATTGCTACTACGGATAATTTGATCAAAAACTCCCTAAAACAGCCCACTACCTATAATGTAGGTTTTTTAAACATAAGATCATTGTCTCCCAAAACGTTGTTAGTTAATGATATTATCAGAGACAACAATCTTAACGTCATCGGTCTCAGCGAAACCTGGCTTAAACCAAACGACTTTTTTGCGCTAAATGAGGCATGTCCTCCTAACTTTACACATGCGCATATTGCCCGTCCGCTCAAAAGGGGTGGGGGGGTCGCACTAATATACAACGAAAACTTTAACCTTAGTCCTAACATAAATAATAAATATAAATCGTTTGAGGTGCTTACTATGAGGTCTGTCACACCGCTGCCTCTACACCTGGCTGTTATCTACCGCCCCCCAGGGCCCTATTCGGACTTTATTAATGAATTCTCAGAGTTCGTTGCTGATCTAGTGACACACGCCGATAATATAATCATAATGGGGGACTTTAATATCCATATGAATACCCCATCGGACCCACCGTGCGTAGCGCTCCAGACTGTAATTGATAGCTGTGGTCTCACACAAATAATAAATGAACCCACGCATCGCAACGGTAATACGATAGACCTAGTGCTTGTCAGGGGCATCACCGTTTCCAAAGTTACGATACTCCCGTATACTAAAGTATTGTCCGATCATTACCTTATAAAATTCGAGGTTCAGACGCATGTTCGTCAAACTAATAATAATAATAACTGCTATAGCAGCCGCAACATTAATACAGCCACAACGACAACTCTTGCGGACCTACTGCCCTCGGTAATGGCACCATTCCCAAAGTATGTGGGCTCTATTGATAACCTCACTAACAACTTTAACGACGCCCTGCGCGAAACCATTGATAACATAGCACCGCTAAAGTTAAAAAAGGCTCCAAAAAAGCGCACCCCGTGGTTTACAGAAGAAACTAGAGCTCAGAAATTATTATGCAGAAAGCTGGAACGCAAATGGCGCACGACTAAACTTGAGGTGCACCATCAAGCATGGAGTGATGGTTTAATAACTTATAAACGCATGCTTACCTTAGCTAAAGCTAAATATTACTCAAATCTCATCCACCGTAATAAAAACGATCCTAAATTTTTGTTTAGTACGGTAGCATCGCTAACCCAACAAGGGACTCCTTCCAGTAGCTTAACCCACTCAGCTAATGACTTTATGCAATTCTTTAGTAAGAAAATTGAAGTCATTAGAAAGGAGATTAAAGACAATGCGTCCCAGCTACAACGGGGTTCTATTAACACTGACACGATTGCATATACGGCGGATACTGCCCTCCAAAATAGTTTCTCTCGTTTTGAGGAAATAACATTAGAGGAATTGTTACAACGTGTTAAGGGAATAAAACAGACAACATGTTTACTTGACCCTCTTCCTGGGAAACTGATCAAGGAACTCTTTGTATTATTAGGTCCATCAGTGCTAAATATTATAAACTTATCACTCTCCTCGGGCACTGTTCCCCTAGCATTCAAAAAAGCGGTTATTCATCCTCTTCTTAAAAGACCTAACCTCGATCCTGACCTCATGGTAAATTACCGACCGGTGTCTCACCTTCCCTTTATTTCAAAAATCCTTGAAAAAATTGTTGCGGAGCAGTTAAATGAACACTTAGCGTCTAACAATCTATGTGAAACCTTTCAATCCGGTTTCAGGGCAAATCACTCGACGGAGACAGCCCTCGCAATTATGACTAATGATCTATTGCTAACGATGGATTCTGATGCGTCATCTATGTTGCTGCTCCTCGATCTTAGCGCTGCTTTCGATACCGTCGATCATAATATTTTATTAGAACGTATCAAAACACGAATTGGTATGTCAGACTTAGCCCTGTCTTGGTTTAACTCTTATCTTACTGATAGGATGCAGTGTGTCTCCCATAACAATGTGACCTCGGACTACGTTAAGGTAACGTGTGGAGTTCCCCAGGGTTCGGTCCTTGGCCCTGCACTCTTCAGCATCTACATGCTGCCGCTAGGTGACATCATACGCAAATACGGTGTTAGCTTTCACTGTTATGCTGATGACACCCAACTCTACATGCCCCTAAAGCTGACCAACACGCCGGATTGTAGTCAGCTGGAGGCGTGTCTTAATGAAATTAAACAATGGATGTCCGCTAACTTTTTGCAACTCAACGCCAAAAAAACGGAAATGCTGATTATCGGTCCTGCTAGACACCGAACTCTATTTAATAATACAACTCTAACATTTGACAACCAAACAATTAAACAAGGCGACACGGTAAAGAATCTGGGTATTATCTTCGACCCAACTCTCTCCTTTGAGGCACACATTAAAAGCGTTACTAAAACGGCCTTCTTTCATCTCCGTAACATCGCTAAAATTCGCTCCATTCTGTCCACTAAAGACGCTGAGATCATTATCCATGCGTTTGTTACGTCTCGCCTCGACTACTGTAACGTATTATTTTCGGGTCTCCCCATGTCTAGCATTAAAAGATTACAGTTGGTACAAAATGCGGCTGCTAGACTTTTGACAAGAACAAGAAAGTTTGATCACATTACGCCTGTACTGGCTCACCTGCACTGGCTTCCTGTGCACTTAAGATGTGACTTTAAGGTTTTACTACTTACGTATAAAATACTACACGGTCTAGCTCCATCTTATCTTGCCGATTGTATTGTACCATATGTCCCGGCAAGAAATCTGCGTTCAAAGGATTCCGGCTTATTAGTGATTCCCAAAGCCCAAAAAAAGTCTGCGGGCTATAGAGCATTTTCCGTTCGGGCTCCAGTACTCTGGAATACCCTCCCGGTAACAGTTCGCGATGCCACCTCAGTAGAAGCATTTAAGTCTCACCTTAAAACTCATTTGTATACTCTAGCCTTTAAATAGACTCCCTTTTTAGACCAGTTGATCTGCCGTTTCTTTTCTTTTTCTTCTATGTCCCACTCTCCCGTGTGGAGGGGGTCCAGTCCGATCCGGTGGCCATGTACTGCTTGCCTGTGTATCGGCTGGGGACATCTCTGCGCTGCTGGTCCGCCTACGCTTGGGATGGTTTCCTGCTGGCTCCGCTGTGAACGGGACTCTCGCTGCTGTGTCTTGGATCCTCTTTGGACTGGACTCCCGCGACTGTGTTGTATCCATTGTGGATTGAACTTTCACAGTATCATGTTAGACCCGCTCGACATCCATTGCTTTCCTCCTCTCTAAGGTTCTCATAGTCATCATTGTCACCGACGTCCCACTGGGTCATTATTGTCACCAATGTCCCACTGGGTGTGAGTTTTCCTTGCCCTTATGTGGGCCTACCGAGGATGTCGTGGTGGTTTGTGCAGCCCTTTGAGACACTAGTGATTTAGGGCTATATAAGTAAACATTGATTGATTTTTAATCATAATAGGTTTGAAGAAATATTCCAAAAATATTCTTTGTCCAAAAAACAGAAGATAAAATGAATAATTACATTAAAAAGTATTTATTATTCTTGACAAAAAATAAAAAATAAAATACTTGAACATTGATTTAAATTGTCAGGAAAGAAGAGGAAGGAATTTAAAAGGTAAAAAGGTATATGTGTTTAAAAATCCTAAAATCATTTTTAAGATTGTATTTTTTCTCTGAAATTGTCTTTCTGAAAGTTATAAGAAGCAAAGTAAAAAAATGAATGAATTTATTTAAACAAGTGAAGGACAAGTCTTTAAAATATTTTCTTGGATTTTCAAATTCTATTTGAGTTTTGTCTCTCTTAGAATTAAAAATGTTGAGAAAAGCGAGACCAGCTTGCTAGTAAATAAATAAAATGTAAAAAAAAAAACAGAGGCAGCTCACTGGTAAGTGCTGCTATTTGAGCTATTTTTAGAAAAGGCCAGTGGCGAGTGGAAATATTGTATCGTCTCAATTTATGATATACATTTTGTTAGAAAAAAACCTTACAACATATATTTTCTTACAAATATTTTCTTTTTTCTTTTTAGTTTGAACATAATATGCTGTCTGTTTATTGAACTGTGTATGCTTGTCATCCCACTGTGTCGTATTGATCAGTTAGCACAGTGTTGTCTCCCTGTATTCCAGTTGTATAGGAAATAAAGCGAACTGTCACACTATTCTGCACTGCAATATCAATAATTCATTCTCCTACTCCCGCACACACAAACGCAGGCGCACACACTTCATAGAAACGCGGTGAAATGTCGAAGAAAAGAAAAAAAAAGTTTGACAATAGCACGCGCAGACAAGTGAAGAAAAATTACATGTTTATAAAGATCTTATTTCCCCTATGAATAAACGGACAGCAGGCCCAGGCAATTATCAACAAATAGCTTTGAATGCATTGAGTTTTTGACAGTTTTGAGTTGAGTTTATTTGGATCATGCATGCATACAACATGACGCGACACAATTTTAGTTCCTCTATTCAACATGTTGGAAAAGGAGTAAGAAGAAGCAAAGTTCATCTAATCCAACCCTTTTTTCTCTTTACACTGCAGTTGGTAAAACTTTTGTTCACTTCCTGTTCTCAATGACACACAATGTCTACAGACATTGTGTGTCATGTTTAAAGGGGAACATTATCACAATTTCAAAAGGGTTAAAAACAATAAAAATCAGTTCCCAGTAGCTTGTTGCATTTTTTGAAGTTTTTTTCAAAATTTTACCGGTCCCGGAATATCCCTAAATAAGGCTTTAAAGTGCCTTATTTTCGCTATCTTCGAAACCACTATCCATTTCCCTGTGACGTCATACAGGACTGCCAATACGAACAACATGGCGGTTACCACAGCAAGATATTGCCACATTAGCTCGGATTCAGACTCGGATGTCAGCGGCTTAAGCGATTCAACAGATTACGCATGTATTGAAACAGATGGTCGGAGTATGGAGGCAGATAGCGAAAACGAAATTTAAGAAGAAATTGAAGCTATTGAGCGAAGAGCTATTGACGCTATTCGGCTATAGCATGGGTGTACCTAATGAAGTGGCCCATAGCATGGCTGCCTTATTAGCATCGCCGGTAAAATGTGCGGACCAAACGATTAGGACTTTCGCATCTTGTGACACTGGAGCAACTTAAATCTGTCGATTGGTAAGTGTTTGTTTCGCATTAAATGTGGGTATTTAGTTTCAAATGTACATACAGCTAGCATAAATAGCATGTTAGCATCGATTAGCGTAGCATGTTAGCATCGATTAGCTGGCAGTCATGCCGTGACCAAATATGTCTGATTAGCACATAAGTCAACAACATAAAAAAAACTCACCTTTGTGATTTCGTTGACTTAATCGCTGCAAATGCATCTGCAGGTTATCCATACATCTCTGTGCCATGTCTGTATTAGCATCGCCGGTAAAATGTGCAGACACTGGCAAATTCAATGGGGGTCTGGCGGCAGACTTCTTGCCAGTGGTGCAACCTGAATCCCTCCCTGTTAGTGTTGTTACACCCTCCGACAACACACCGACGAGGCATGATGTCTACAAAAAATAGTCGAAAAAACGGAATATATTAGAGCTGAGACCCGGTGTTTGTAATGTGAAAATGAATATGGCGGGTGTGTTACCTCGGTGACGTCACGTTCTGACGCCATCGCTAAAAGACCGATAAACAGAAAGGCGTTTCATTTGCCAAAATTCACCCATTTAGAGTTCGGAAATCGGTTAAAAAAATACATGGTCTTTTTTCTGCAACGTCAAAGTATATATTGACACTTGCATAGGTTCGGTGATAATGTTCCCCTTTAAGGCTAAAAGTAAAACATTACCAGCAAATTTACAAAAAATGTTTGTCATCACTTCGGAGAATACACAGCATAGAAGAGAAGGTAAATTCAAACATCAGTATATAAGGACAACTTTAAAACAAATGCGTACATCAGTGGTGGGGGTTAAACTATGGAATTGTCTTTACAATGAGATAAAAGACTGTAAAAATTTATTCCAATTGAAAAGTTCCGTATTTCCTTAAATTGCCGCCAGGGTGCTAATTAATTTAAAACCTCTTCTCACTCCTGCGCTTACCAAAGGCATGCGGTAAAAGTAATCATGCGCTAATTATTTTAAAACCTCTTGTCACTCCGGCACTTACCAAAGGCATGCAGTAAAAATTTGAGTGTGATGTAAGCTTGGACCTTCAATCCTACTGAATAGCTCTTAATCTTCTTCCCTTGATGCGATTTCAAATTACCGGTATTGAAATCAGCCTCCTCCATTTTGAAAATGATAACAGGGGAAGTGTCACTCGTGACGTCACGAGTTTGACCAGGCGGTAATACTAAGCATGCGTTAATTATTTTGCGAAGCGAGTTTGACCCAGCAGTAATTCAAGGCAGGCGCATATCATATTAGAGGAAATACGGTATATATAAAGACAGAACAATAAGATCATATGGACAGCCATAAGTGTTTACATTTTGCTTTTCATTTATTATTTTACTCATTTTTTTGTCTGTTTTTGTATCATTATGTGAGGTCAATCTTATTGTTTTGTTTTTGTTTTGTTCGGTTTATACTTAAGTTGTGCACTTGTTGTGTTTTTCTTGTGTGTTTTTTGTTTGTTTTCATTTTATTTGGATGTATTTGTTGTGTTTCTATGATATCCATTAAGTAGGAATACGTATTATGTTGAAGGGGGCAGGATAATATATTTTTCTTCATCCTGCTCCTTCTCAGGCATTGGTGAGTAAATGTAAAATTGTATAATTGAGGTATAATCGTCTATCGATCAAAGATGCACATCAATCAGGGATATAAATAAATAAAAAATGAAAAAATGAAATGAAATGAAAAATGTATTCACAATATACTCCATAAGTAATAACAATAAAAATAATTAAATAAATAATAATTAGTGAAGTAAGTTATATGTCATAAACTTAAAAAAAAAAAATGAATGGTTGGATGAAATAAATTCAGACTGTTTATCATGGTTCTTCTTCTCTGTACTTTGTAAACACTTTGAGTTTAAAGAGTTTCTTGAAGGGGATTAAATTAGTACATTGTTTTGATTCCTTTGCTTAATCCATTCCATCATTTAATTCCACATACTTGATATACTGAATGTCTTAAGTGTTGTACGTGCGTACAAATGTTTTAAATTACATTTTACTCCAAGTCTATATTCCTCCTCTTTTGTTGAGAATAATTTTTGTACATTATTGGGTAGAAGATTGTAGTTTTCTTTGTGTTAGTAAAGGCTGCTGTTTTTTTACGTGCTTTTCCGAACATTTGTCAACATTTTTATCATGAAAAAATTCTGAAGAAATATATTGTTAACATTACAAATCCTTCCTCAGAATAACATTTATTTCCTCTTGTACCATGTTGACATTTTTTCCCCTCATTTTCAGATTTTATTCATGCTAGAGTCCGACATTTTTTCTTTTTCAAACAATGACTACTTTTGTTGGCTTGTTACTTAATTATTGTGAGAATAGGATTTTATTCTGGTCTGATTAGGTTTTTTTTTTTTTTTTACAATTACAATTGCCTGCCTGTTGTTGAATAACTGAATAATACGTTTTTCAATTTAATTTTAAAAATTGGCCGCCATACGAGTGCTGATTTCCATATGTGTGCTAGTGTTGTCCCGATACCAGTATTTTGGTATCGGTACCAAAATGTATTTCGATACTTTTGTAAATAAAGGGGATCACAAAAAAATTTATAATTGGTTTTATTTTAACAAAAAATCTTACGGTACATTAAACACATATTTCTTATTGCAAGTTTGTCCTTAAATAAAATAGTGAACCTACTGTTCAACTTGTCTTTTATAAGCAATTAAACAAACTAAGGCTCCTCATTAGTCTGCTGACGTATGCAGTAACATGTGTCATTAATCATTCTATTATTTTGTCAACATTATCAAGGACAAATGGAAGAAAATTAACTATTAATTTACTTGTTCATTTACTGTTAATATCTGCTTACTTTCTAATTTAACAGGTTTTATCTACACTTTTGTTAAAATGTAATAATCACTTATTCTTCTATTGTTTGGATACATTGATATTAGTTTTGGATGATACCAGAAATTCAGGTATCAGTCCGATACCAAATAGTTACAGGTTCATACATTGGTCATATTCAAAGTCCTCATGTGTCCAGGGACATATTTCCTGAGTTCATAAACAAAATATAAATGAAAAAAAAAAGTCAAAAAAGATTGTGTCATGATAAAAAATATTGATGTAATAATAGTATCGACTAGATACGCTCCCGTACTTGGTATCATTACAGTGGATGTTGGGTGCAGATCCACCCATGGCATTAGCGGTGACGCGGGTGAGCTACGGTGTGTAGTGAAACATGTTTAGCTCTTCCTCGTCCTGCAGGGATGACACTTGTAAGAAACTTACTTTGTCGCCATGGAGACGATGATTAGTGATTTAGAAGTAGCTAAAACACTGCAGACTGCGGATGGACTTTAGCTGCTGTCTAGCAAACTAGCCGTGTTTTAAAGCACCTCTTCTTGAGAGCGTTTCAGTTTTATAACTTCACCTTTATCGTTGGTTTTTAAGCCAAAATGCGTGCGTTCTCCCTTTTCTGTCTACACACTGTGTCTGCTTGTAAGTACTCCCTGATTGTGCGCTGCCGAACATGCTCCTCTGCTTGTCAGCAACGACACAATGTCACGACGACAGGAGTGTGGAGGGGTGGGAGATCGGTCCTTTTTAGAGGCGGTATAGTACTGAATATCATTCATTAGTATTCAATCAATCAATCAATGTTTACTTATATAGCCCTAAATCACTAGTGTCTCAAAGGGCTGCACAAACCACCACGACATCCTCGGTAGGAAAACTCACACCCAGTGGGACATTGGTGACAATAATGACCCAGTGGGACGTCGGTGACAATGATGACTATGAGAACCTTAGAGAGGAGGAAAGCAATGGATGTCGAGCGGATCTAACATGATACTGAAAGTTCAATCCACAATGGATACAACACAGTCGCGAGAGTCCAGTCCAAAGAGGATCCAAGACACAGCAGCGAGAGTCCCGTTCACAGCGGAGCCAGCAGGAAACCATCCCAAGCGTAGGCGGACCAGCAGCGCAGAGATGTCCCCAGCCGATACACAGGCGAGCAGTACATGGCCACCGGATCGGACCGGACCCCCTCCACACGGGAGAGTGGGACATAGAAGAAAAAGAAAAGAAACGGCAGATCAACTGGTCTAAAAAGGGAGTCTATTTAAAGGCTAGAGTATACAAATGAGTTTTAAGGTGAGACTTAAATGCTTCTACTGAGGTGGCATCGCGAACTGTTACCGGGAGGGCATTCCAGAGTACTGGAGCCCGAACGGAAAATGCTCTATAGCCCGCAGACTTTTTTTGGGCTTTGGGAATCACTAATAAGGCGGAGTCCTTTGAACGCAGATTTCTTGCCGGGACATATGGTACAATACAATCGGCAAGATAAGATGGAGCTAGACCGTGTAGTATTTTATACGTAAGTAGTAAAACCTTAAAGTCACATCTTAAGTGCACAGGAAGCCAGTGCAGGTGAGCCAGTACAGGCATTAGTAATGTGATCAAACTTTCTTGTTCTTGTCAAAAGTCTAGCAGCCGCATTTTGTACCAACTGTAATCTTTTAATGCTAGACATGGGGAGACCCGAAAATAATACGTTACAGTAGTCGAGGCGAGACGTAACAAACGCATGGATAATGATCTCAGCGTCTTTAGTGGACAGAATGGAGCGAATTTTAGCGATATTACGGAGATGAAAGAAGGCCGTTTTAGTAACGCTTTTAATGTGTGCCTCAAAGGAGAGAGTTGGGTCGAAGATAACACCCAGATTCTTTACCGTGTCGCCTTGTTTAATTGTTTGGTTGTCAAATGTTAGAGTTGTATTATTAAATAGAGTTCGGTGTCTAGCAGGACCGATAATCAGCATTTCCGTTTTTTTGGCGTTGAGTTGCAAAAAGTTAGCGGACATCCATTGTTTAATTTCATTAAGACACGCCTCCAGCTGACTACAATCCGGCGTGTTGGTCAGCTTTAGGGGCATGTAAAGTTGGGTGTCATCAGCATAACAGTGAAAGCTAATACCGTATTTGCGTATGATGTCACCTAGCGGCAGCATGTAGATGCTGAAGAGTGCAGGGCCAAGGACCGAACCCTGGGGAACTCCACACGTTACCTTAACGTAGTCCGAGGTCACATTGTTATGGGAGACACACTGCATCCTATCAGTAAGATAAGAGTTAAACCAAGACAGGGCTAAGTCTGACATACCAATTCGTGTTTTGATACGTTCTAATAAAATGTTATGATCGACGGTATCGAAAGCAGCGCTAAGATCGAGGAGCAGCAACATAGATGACACATCAGAATCCATCGTTAGCAATAGATCATTAGTCATTTTTGCGAGGGCTGTCTCCGTGGAGTGATTTGCCCTGAAACCGGATTGAAAGGTTTCACATAGATTGTTAGACGCTAAGTGTTCATTTAACTGCTCCGCAACAATTTTTTCGAGGATTTTTGAAATAAAGGGAAGGTGAGACACCGGTCGGTAATTTACCATGAGGTCAGGATCGAGGTTAGGTCTTTTAAGAAGAGGATGAATAACCGCTTTTTTGAATGCTAGGGGAACAGTGCCCGAGGAGAGTGATAAGTTTATAATATTTAGCACTGATGGACCTAATAATACAAAGAGCTCCTTGATCAGTTTCCCAGGAAGAGGGTCAAGTAAACATGTTGTCTGTTTTATTCCATTTACACGTTGTAACAATTCCTCTAATGTTATTTCCTCAAAACGAGAGAAAGTATTTTGGAGGGTAGTATCCGCCGTATATACAATCGTGTCAGTGTTAATAGAACCCCGTTGTAGCTGGGACGCATTGTCTTTAATCTCCTTTCTAATGACTTCAATTTTCTTACTAAAGAATTGCATAAAGTCATCAGCTGAGTGGGTTGAGCTACTGGAAGGAGTCCCTTGTTGGGTTAGCGATGCTACCGTACTAAACAAAAATTTAGGATCGTTTTTATTACGGTGGATGAGATTTGAGTAATATTTAGCTTTAGCTAAGGTAAGCATGCGTTTATAAGTTATTAAACCATCACTCCATGCTTGATGGTGCACCTCAAGTTTAGTCGTGCGCCATTTGCGTTCCAGCTTTCTACATAATAATTTCTGAGCTCTAGTTTCTTCTGTAAACCACGGGGTGCGCTTTTTTGGAGCCTTTTTTAACTTTAGCGGTGCTATGTTATCAATGGTTTCGCGCAGGGCGTCGTTAAAGTTGTTAGTGAGGTTATCAATAGAGCCCACATACTTTGGGAATGGTGCCATTACCGAGGGCAGTAGGTCAGCAAGAGTTGTCGTTGTGGCTGTATTAATGTTGCGGCTGCTATAGCAGTTATTATTATTATTAGTTTGACGAACATGCGTCTGAACCTCGAATTTTATAAGGTAATGATCAGACAATACTTTAGTATACGGGAGTATCGTAACTTTGGAAACGGTGATGCCCCTGACAAGCACTAGGTCTATCGTATTACCGTTGCGATGCGTGGGTTCATTTATTATTTGTGTGAGACCACAGCTATCAATTACAGTCTGGAGCGCTACGCACGGTGGGTCCGATGGGGTATTCATATGGATATTAAAGTCCCCCATTATGATTATATTATCGGCGTGTGTCACTAGATCAGCAACGAACTCTGAGAATTCATTAATAAAGTCCGAATAGGGCCCTGGGGGGCGGTAGATAACCGCCAGGTGTAGAGGCAGCGGTGTGACAGACCTCATAGTAAGCACCTCAAACGATTTATATTTATTATTTATGTTAGGACTAAGGTTAAAGTTTTCGTTGTATATTAGTGCAACCCCCCCACCCCTTTTGAGCGGACGGGCAATATGCGCATGTGTAAAGTTAGGAGGACATGCCTCATTTAGCGCAAAAAAGTCGTTTGGTTTAAGCCAGGTTTCGCTGAGACCGATGACGTTAAGATTGTTGTCTCTGATAATATCATTAACTAACAACGTTTTAGGAGACAATGATCTTATGTTTAAAAAACCTATATTATAGGTAGTGGGCTGTTTTAGGGAGTTTTTGATCAAATTATCCGTAGTAGCAATATTAATAATGTTGTGTTTATTATGCCCAGTGCATTTAGTATAGTTACGACCATATCTAGGAATTGATACGACGGGAATGTTCCGATTGTTTGTTTGTTGCTTTGATAAACTGCACGCATCATGGTTAGCCACCTCAGTAACGGGGATTTTCCGATTGTTTGTTTGTTGCTTTGATAAACTGCACGCATCATAGTTAGCCACCTCAGTAAAACACATGTCTAACTCTGAAACACTCAAAGCAGAAAAAACTTGTTCTAATTTAACAGACTCCTTACCCAGACCAGTAGTCTCGCATTT
Source organism: Nerophis ophidion (assembly GCF_033978795.1). Taxonomy (NCBI): domain Eukaryota; kingdom Metazoa; phylum Chordata; class Actinopteri; order Syngnathiformes; family Syngnathidae; genus Nerophis; species Nerophis ophidion. Next base: position 67,112,756 of record NC_084614.1, read on the forward strand.
TCCATCTAAATCCGTCTTCGGGATGGAGGAAAGTGGTGTTCTGTGGGGATTAGCCTTCTGCTTTGTTTTTAGCCCCGCTCGGCATCCGCGTTTCCGATCACACCGCTGGCGTCTGCTCCGTAGACGGCCCCCGCTGCTACTGGACTCCCCTGCTTCACAGGCCGCTGGATGTAGCCGCCGATGTATTCCCATGCTAGTTAGCATGTTTAGCACGCACGCGTCTATCAGTCCAAAACGGCCCGATGTGTCCACATCCAGAAGTGTCTGGCGGTCGTACGTGATCACGGAGTGACCACGATGTGAGCCAGCCATAAAGTTTGTGGAATTGTCCGGTATTTCTGCCAAATGTTCCATCTTTAGCAGGATCTCCTCGAGAGCGCAGCCCGTCCGGGCGCCGCCATCTTGGAAAAAAATATTGCGGTACTATACTCACACCAGTATACCATACAACCCTAATGTATGCCTAACCATACATCATAAGAATATTTATGCAGACTGCTCTTATAATTCATGTCCTTTTAACAACAAAATACTGCCTCTCTACACCCCAGGCCCTGTCCCTCCTGAAGTTTGTCCCCCACCCCACAGACGGTGCCCTCTGCCAGGCTTCCAGCCTCAGAGGCGAAGCTCGATCTGATCAATAATGGATGCCGCTGTCTCCTACACTGCTGCTGAAGGGCCCGGGTACATTAGGTAATGCAGGGGCTACATTTAACTTGATGGGTTTGTTAATGCGTCCCGCTGGGGGGGTACGGGCCTCCCCCCCCCCCCCCTGCCCCTTTGTGCAACACGCACGCACATGCATCAACAGGAAGTGAAGGCGACAAGTGCTGACGGCCGGATGGCACGCAGTGGGTTAAAAGGTGAAAGGTCGTCAGAAGACAGTCAGTCCGATATCCATACTAAATGTGTACAGTAAGTAGAGTATCCAGTTGCGTTTAAAAAGGACTTCAAAATAATGTTTGGGTATCAATTTCATGTAGAAAGTTCTAATTTTTCAAAAGATAACTTTTTTTTTAACTTTCCAACCTAAATATTTTCTTTGAAGAGTTAATGACATTGTATTGAAATATGACTTTATTACTGTCAAAATACATGAATGCATTGAAGCAGTTAAGTCCCATCTTAAAACTCAATTGTATAGGCTAGCCTTTGCATACACCCCACTTTTAGACCAGTTGATCTGCCATCTCTTTTGTACTCTGCCCCCCTCTCCTACTTAGAGCGGTTATTAGGGGACTACAGATGATGCGCTAGTTCAGGGGTCACCGACGTGGTGCCCGCAGGACCAGATGAGTCGCCCGCTGGCCTGTTCTAAAAATAGCTCAAATAGCAGCACTTACCAGTGAGCTGCCTCGATTTTTTAAATTGTATTTATTTACTAGCAAGCTGGTCTCGGTTTGCTCAACATTTTTGATTCTAAGAGAGACAAAACTCAAATAGAATTTGAAAATCCAAGAAAATATTTTAAAGATTGGTCTTCACTTGTTTAAATACATTATTTTTACTTTGCTTCTTATAACTTTCAGAGAGACAATTTTAGAGAAAAAATACAACCTTAAAAATGATTTTAGGATTTTTAAACACATACCTTTTAAAATCCTTATCCTCTCCTTTCCTGACAATTTAAATCAATGTTCAAGTATTTTTTTTTTTACTGTAAAGAATAATAAATACATTTTGATTTAATTCTTCATTTTAGCTTCAGTTTTTTCGCCAAAAAAATATTTGTGAAATATTTCTTCGAACTTATTATGAATAAAATTAAAAAATATATATTCTGGCAAATCTAGAAAATCCGTTGAATAAAATTTAAATCTTATTTCAAAGTCTTTTGAATTTCTTTTAAAATTTTTGTTCTGGAAAATCTAGAAGAAATAATGATTTGTCTTTGTTAGAAATATAGCTTGGTCCAATTTGTTATATATTCTAACAAAGTGCAGATTAAATTTTAACCTATTTAAAACATGTCATCAAAATTTTAAAAATAATCTTCATCAGGAAAAATTACTTGTGATGTTCCATATATTCTTTTTTTTTTCAAAAAGATTCGAATTAGCTAGTTTTTCTATTCCTTTTTTTCGTTTGAATTTTGAATTTTAAAGAGTCGAAATTGAAGATAAACTATGTTTCAAAATTTTATTTTGATTTTTTTCGTGTTTTATCCTCTTTTAAGCCGTTCAATTAAGTGTTTTTTTCATCATTTATTCTCTACAAAAAACTTTCCGTAAAAGGAAAAAAAATGTACGACGGAATGACAGAAAGAAATACCCATTTTTTTTATATATATATAGATTTATTTATTAAAGGTAAATTGAGCAAATTGGCTATTTCTGGCAATTTATTTAAGTGTGTATCAAACTGGTAGCCCTTTGCATTAATCAGTACCCAAGAAGTAGCAAAGTCGGGTCCTGGGATGGACCACTCATCTGTGCATCAGTTAACGACGCTGCTTACTTGTCTCCACTCATGATGATCCCCTGCTGGCCCCACTTTGGACTGGACTCTCACACTATTCACTAGAGTCACTCGACGTCCATTGCATCGGTCACCCAATGGGGGTCCCCACATCCGCGGTCCCCTCCAAGGTTTCTCATTGGGTTGAGTTTTTCCTTAACCCGATGTGGGATCTGAGCAAAGGATGTCATTGTGGCTTGTGCAGCCCTTTGAGACACTCGTGATTAAGGGCTATATAAGTAAACTTCTATTGATTGATCATGGCAACAAAACGACTATGCCCTAAATAACTTATTTCACGTTATATCACAGCTTAATTATATGTTTTTGTCAAGAATTTTTTTTTAAATTTTACTTGTGAAATGTATGACATTTTTGTCATGAAAATACAACTTTGTTATATACGATTGCTACGTATTTTCCTCTCGAAAAAATGCAACTTTATGATCATAAATAACGTTATTTCTGTAAGATTATTATTTCATCCTCAAACACTACAACTTTTCTGGAAAAATATGACAAACTTTGTAAGATTTCCACTTTTTGTCTGTAAAAACATGACACATGTCTTGAATTCCCTGACCTTTTTCTGTTATGATCATCGAGTTTGTTCCCTTGAAAATAAAAACATTATTCTCATAAATGTATGATTTAAATTCTCGTAAGTTTACAGGATATCCTCTTGTAGAAATACAACTTTATTGTTGTTAATCTACAACATCATTATTGTAAAATTACAACTTGTGTTGTAAAAATGACGACTTTTTCATTACAAATGTTTTCTTGTAAAAATAAATAAATATACTTTCAAAATTTGATGTTATAATCCTCATGAGTTTAGAACTTAAAAAAAAAAAAAAAAAAAAAAATCCTAAATAATTTATGTAAGATTACTACAATTATATATTGCTTTACAATTGCCCCAACTTACTGTTTTGGGATAAAGGCCGTCTTTCAGCTAAAATGCTTGTAGGAAGAAGAATACCCTATATAAAACATTTTTAGCACAGAGAACTACAGAGGCAGAAATTAAGTACAAAAAGTATAAAAACAGGTTAACAAACACACTACGATCATGTAGAAAAAAATATTACAGTGAATTATTGGACATGAACAAAATAATATGAGAGCAACATGGGGAATCCTCAATAGCATTATAAAAAATGGCACTAAAAGGGATTACCCCCCATACTTCTTAGATGGAAATAAACATTATGACAACATAAAGGAAGTAGTTGAAAGCTTTAATAATGACTTTGTAAACATAGGACCAAAATTGGAAGAAAGGATTTCAGACCCATTTTCAATTGAGGACTATAGTGACACTATGGAGCGAAATCCCAACTCTATGTTCCTCAGTAATGTGAAACAGGAGGAAATAGTTACAATCGTGAAAAAAATGTAAATCCAAGACTTCAACTGATTGTAATGGAATTGATATGGAAACGAAAAAAAGGGTTATCGAAGAGATCTCAGGACCATTAATGTAGTAACCTATCATTTCAAACAGGTACATTTCCAAACAAAATGAAAATAGCTAAATTTGCACCAATTTATAAGACTGGAGACATACATCTATTTACAAATTATAGACCTGTTTCTTTACTTCCACAATTTTCTAAAATCATTGAAAAACTTCAATAACAGATTAGAGAGTTTCATAAATAAAATTAGAATACTCGAAGAGAACCAATATGGATACAGAGGTAATGTTTCAACTTCAATGGCTTTAATTGAAATTACAGAAGAAATTACCAATGCAATAGATAGTAAAAAATGTGCGGCAGCAGTGTTTATGGATCCAACTAAAGCATTTGACACAACTAAACACACTATTTTAAGAAAAAACCTAGAACGATATGGCATCAGAGGGTTAGTTTTTAACTGGATAAGAAGTTATCTAACGAACCGGAAACAATACGTGAAGCTAGGCGAACACACTTCTACAATGCTAAATATATCCTGTGGTGTACTTTAAGGATTAATACTAGGACCTAAATTATTCAATCTCTATATAAATGAGATTTGTAAAGTTACAAGAGATTTAAAGTTAGTATTATTTGCGGATGATACAACAGCGTTTGATTCAGGAGAGAACAAACAGAAGATAATACAAATAATAACAGAAGAAATAAACAAATTTAAAAAATGGCTCGACAAAAACAGACTATCGTTGAATCTCAGTAAAACAAAAATATTGCTATTTGGTAATAGTAGAAGAGAAAGTCAAACACAAATACAAATAGACGGAATAGATATTGAAAGAGTAAATGAAACCACATTTCTAGGAATAATGATTGATGATAAATTGAACTGGAAATGTCAAATAAAAAATATACAACATAAAGTGGCAAGAAACACGTCAATGAATAAAGCTAAATATGTTCTAGACCAAAAATCACTTCATTTTCTCTAATGCTCACTAATGTTACCATATCCGAGTTACTGTGTAGAATTATGGGGAAATAATTACAAAAGTATCCTTCATTCACTAACAGTGTTACAAAAAAGATCAGTTAGAATAATCCATAATGTTGGATGTAGAGAACATACAAACCCTTTATTTATTGAATCAAAAATACTGAAATTCCACGACAGTGATTTGCAAAGAGCTAAAATGATACACAAAGCAAACTATAACCTGCTACCCAAGAATATACAACAATTCTTCTCAACAAACGAGGAGAAATATAATCTTAGAGAAAAATGTAATTTAAATCATTTGTATGCATGTTCAACATATAAGACCTTCAGTATATCAGTATGTGGAATTAAATCACGGAATGGATAAAGCAAAGCAATCAATGTACTAATATGATCCACTTCAAGATGTTGTGATGCCAAAAAATAGACGTTATCATAGTAGTATCGACTAGATACGCTCCTGTACTTGGTATCATTACAGTGGATGTTAGGTGTAGATCCGACAATGGCGTTTGTTTACATTTTGACGCCAGTGAGCTATGGTGTGTAATGAAGCATATTTAGTTATTTCTCATCCTGCAGGGATGATACTTGTAGGAAACGTACTTTATTCGTCGCCATAGAGGCGAGGATTAGTGATTTAGAAGTAGCTACAACTTTAGCCGCTAGCTAGCTAGCTAGCCATGTCTTTTAAAGCACCTCTTTCTGAGGGCGTTTCTGTGTTATAACTTCACCCTTATTGTTAGTTTTTAATCCAAAATGTGTCCGTTCTCCCTTTTCGGTCCACACACTGTGTCTGCTTTTAAGTACTCCGTAATTGTGCGCTGCCGAACATGCTTGACTGCTTGTAAACCAGCAATGACAAGAGGGGGTGGGGACCGGTATTTTTCAGAGGTGGTATAGTACCGAATATGATTAATTAGTGCGATACTATACTGATACCGGTATACCGTGCAACCCTACTATGAAGTATTCCTATATAAAAACAACGACCCAAAGATCGTTACAGCAGGAGAGCAACAAGATGTTCAAGTAGAACAGAATTTCGCCTTTAGAATAAGTGAAGATCTTCATTAGAGCAGCTTCACTTCACGCCCATTAAGAAGATCTCCTTGTGCCCCCAGGGCGCCCCTTACCATGACTTCCCCTGGCACGGGGAGGTTGTGTCGAAACGTCAGAAACATCAGCTGATGGAAACGTATTGGCCTGTTTTCATTGGGTCTTCATTGCCAGTAATGTTGCACCAAAAGCTCCCTGGGATTCGCATTAATGCATAAAAGGGATATTGCCTAAAAACATATGTCAAGGAGATGCAATATGCATGCGCTTGTTAAGACGCATCATGTCTGCAAAGGCTGCACCGAAATATTATGTTAGGATAAACCAATTGCTTATGTTTGGTCTATAAGCATTGGAAATGGACAAAGTGAAGCGAGAGAGTACTCGTTGCAATTTTTCAGAGCCTCTCATTGCTGGCATGCCAGTCCGGAAGAAGGGTTCTGGTGGGCATTTGGCCATTCTACTGTACTTTTGTGCTTACTTATATCTTCATTTTCAGACAAAGAAGAACCTACTCAGTGGCCTAGTGGTTAGAGTGTCCGCCCTGAGATCGGTAAGTTGTGATTTCAAACCCCGGCCGAGTCATACAAAGACTATAAAAACGGGACCCATTACCTCCCAGCTTGGCGCTCAGCATCAAGGGTTGGAATTGGGGGTTGAGTCACCAAAAATGATTCCCGGGCGTGGCCACCGCTGCTGCTCACTGCTCCCCTCACCTCCCAGGGGGGGATCAAGGGTGATGGGTCAAATGCAGAGAATAATTTCTCCACACCTCGTGTGTGCGAGAATCATTGGTACTTAATCTTTTTATTTTACTTTATAAGTTGAGGGGAACAAACTATTACTTTTTCATGTTGCCGGATTGTTTGTTTTATTGGAGCCTCTCTATTTCGCCTATAAAGCCCTTAAAATAACATCCAATTAAGGTTTTATATACATTATGTAAGTATATATGTAATGTAGTAACGGGCACATTTCTAAGAAAATTGTGAAGACTGTGTGGCATAACGATACCGGATTTGTTCCTCCGTGGATGCGTCGGCAAGAACACAGCGAAAGGTAAGAAATAAAGGATTTATTAAATTAATAAAAGGGCTAGGAACAAAAATATACTATTGCTAAGCAGAAAAGGCAAACAAATTGCCCCAGCATGGAAGCTATGAATACAAACAGAAAAACTAAACTTGGCACGAAGGCACAAAAAAGAGAAAACAAACCATTAGCATGAGAGCTGGAATAAAACAAATGCGTAGCGTGTAAGCTAGCGAGAATATACATATGAAACAGTTGTCACCAGTTGCGCGAAGGCAAATTACGATCCCAAGCAGAACTAACAAAAGGGGCGAGCTTAAATAAGGGAGGTGATTAGTAAAACAGGTGTGCGGGAACCGAGGTAGCAGGTGGAAACAATATCAAACCATGGTGACAGACTAAACAGGAAATAAGGAGGTCAAACTACCGAAAGTGATTTAAAAATGGAACAAAGCAACAATATGCGAAATTCCGAGCAGCGGATCGCAACAAAAATGTCATAATCACGTATTTTGTTTATTTTAAGCATACGGTGCGCATGAATTTAAAATACACGTGAATAATATTTATATGGCGCTATTTCTCTTGTGACTCGAAGCGCTTTACATAGTGGGACTCAATATCTAAGTTACATTCAAACCAGCGTGGTTGACACTGGGAGCAGGTGGGTAAAGTGTCTTGCCCAAGGACACAACGGCAGTGACTAGGATCGAACCTGGAATCCTCAAGTTGCTGGCACGGCCACTCTGTCAACCGAGCTATACCGCATCACAATGTTCACTTTTTTCCTCAACAACATCACTAATTATTACTCACTGCAGACTTCATGAGAGCCGACAAACATAATAAATATCACTTACTGTACAATGTCTGCTGCGACCAGGATGCCGACTGCTGGAAACTTGTTATATTCCAGTTTGGATGAAGAATGACTCAAAACCCTCACGAAGAAAAGGGGTGTGGAACCAAGCGATTTTTCGTGTCGCCCTCGCCATTCCCGGGCGTAAATTGGCTGTCAAACTGTATATCGGAATACGTCCTTATCTTCTACTATCCAGGTGAGAGGCATGATGCATGATCTACAATAAAGTTCCACAAGCAAGGAAACGAGAAGGCAGCTGATCAGTCAATGATGTCAACAATGGTACTCAGGCTCGTGATTGTCGGGAAGTGCTGGTGACTAACCCCAAGATGCAGAGATGGCAGGCGTGATGCAGGAAACCATGAAAGTAATTTCCGAAGGAATTGCAGGAAAACAGGAATCAGGAACCAGGCAGACATGATACAGGATACCAGGAGACAGCAAACATGATACAGGATACCAGGAGACATGGAGACAGCCAACAACTAACAATACTCCAGCACTGACTGGAGGGCGAGGCAGGTATAAATAGTAGCCTGATTGGCAATTGCAACCAGGTGTGCCAGGCTGCCATCCAGGGACAGGTGAGGGAAATGAGCGCTCAGAGAGACGTGCAGGAAATACAACCAAAATAAGAGCGCTGACAGGAAACTATAAATAGTTTGTCTACGTTAGGGCTTATAATAAAAATATCACTGATACTTGGTTAATATTCAAGTCACAAAATGTAAATGGATGGTTATTTATTGGGTTTTATGGGCAGAATATAGAACCTCCCTTTGGCTCCTTTACAAGTTAGAATGTCTGTTTTTTGTTTTTAAATACATTGGCCGTCATGTCTTTCATAATGATTGTGAACGAAAAAAATGCAGCTCTCCTTTAATCTTTGTCTTTTGTTAGGATCTTAACCTTTGTGTAATGTTCATATTGTTGTTACTTAGCCAGCATTTGTGGGTCTAATGGACCCGTTGCATTTTGTGGCTTGTAATGCCTCACAATCCAACACTTTTATGTTAAAATACTGAACAGTGGTTTACCTTTTCCCAATAAACATCTGTTCAGTATTTCAACATAAAAGTGTTGGATTGTGAGGCATTAAAAGCGACAAAATGCAACGGGTCCATCAGACCCACTAACGCCTGCTGAGTAACAATAATATGAACGTTGCACGGAACATTTCTCTGCCAGTTTCTGCATCCCACAGGGATTCGTCTTTTGTGTTTCTGCACCTGCAAGTTCCCACACAAGGTTGCAACATTGTTTGTCAACACTGTCTGCTCTCATTTTCTCGCACATTTATAAAATAAATGATAAATGGGTTGTACTTGTGTAGCGCTTTTCTACCTGCAAGGTACTCAAAGCGCTTTGACACTACTTCCATATTTACCCATTCACACACACATTCACAAACTGATGGAGGGAGCTGCCATGCAAGGCGCTAACCAGCACCCATCAGGAGCAAGGGTGAAGTGTCTTGCTCAGGACACAACGGAAGTGACGAGGTTGGTACTAGGTGGGTATTGAATCAGGGACCCTCGGGTTGCGCACGGCCACTCTTCCACTGCGCCACGCAAGAAAGACCACTACAAATGAGCAATATGTTGCACTGTTATACAACTTAAATAAATCATAAACTAATGACATAGTGCTGTATTTTACTTCTTTATCTCTTTTTTTTCAACCAAAAATGCTTTGCTCTGACTAAGGGGTACTTGAATTAAAAAAATGTTCACAGGGGGTACATCACTGAAAAAAGGTTGAGAACCACTGTTTTAGTGAGTATCCCGCCCACTCACAATTTCTTCGGTGGGTGTGCTGAGATTTCTACAAAATGAAAAAAAAAAATTAATTATTCATATTAAATGTATACACTTTTTTTATCTTAAGTGAGAGCGATATTAGTTGTCGTTCTTGTAGCAGCAGGAATATTGTCAGTACAGTATATTACCATCATTGTTATTTTTACATACAGTATGTCTGCTTTAAAGCATAAATAAGTAATAATTTTGCTACTACTTTTAATACCAGTTTTTAAACCCTTAATAGGATAATATCATTTAGGTCAGTGGTTCTCAACCTTAAGTGATGTACCCCGTGTGAACATTTTTTTAATTCAAGTACCCTCTAATTAGAGCAATTTTGGTTGAAAAAAAGAGATAAAGAAGTAAAATACAGCACTATGTCATCAGTTTCTGATTTATTAAATTGTATAACAGTGCAAAACATTGCTCATTTGTAGTGGTCTTTCTTGAACTATTTGGAAAATAAGATATAAAAATAACTAAAAACTTTCTGAAAAATAAACAAGTGATTCAATTATAAATAAAGATTTCTACACATAGAAGTAATCATCAACTTAAAGTGCCCTCTTTGGGGATTGTAATAGAGATCCATCTGTATTCATCAACTTCATTCTAAACATTTCTACACAAAAAAAATAAAATCTTTAACATCAATATTTATGGAACATGTCCACAAAAAATCTAGCTGTCAACACTGAATATTGCATTGTTGCATTACTTTTCACAGTTTATGAACTTACATTCATATTTTGTTGAAGTGTTATTCAACAAATATATTTATAAAGGATTTTTGAATTGTTGCTACATTTAGAATATTTAAAAAAAATCTCACGTACCCCTTGGCATACTTTGAAGTACCCCCAGGGGTACGCGTACCCCCATTTGAGAACCATGATTTAGGTCACTGACATAGAGACCTTGAATTAACTTTTTTAAGCATGGAATATGTGAACCAGCCAGGTCCGCCCTTGAAGGTAATATGACAAATTGTCACATATTTAGAGTGCATGGTTCACCTCATAATTAATAAAAGTGATTTAATATCTGGATTAATAAGTCATATAATGAAGTGTTTTTCCTCCCCAAAAAATATCACCATGTGCAGGAGCTCTTCATCCTGCTCCTCACCTCCGTGTCATTTGTCACGTCTTCTATTCTAGAAGCCCCCGGCTGGTCCCCTCGGAACCTGGCGCTGCCCCCGAGATGAAACCCATGATTGGTCCTCTGTGGGAATTTTAAAGGGCCATCAATTAGGCGTCGGTGGAAGGGGGCCTGTTCCTTCTTCACTCTGCATGCAGAGGGGGTTGCGAGGGTGGGTCTTGAACCCGTGCTTGCCGGACTCACCTCGTCGCTTCATATGCAAAAGAGAGGCAGAGGAGAAGAGAGGAAATGAGGCATGGGAGTAAGGAGAAATGAGGACATGGTGGATTTGACGGATATATCTGCATGTGTGACACGACGCAGGAAACCAAAGCTGGGACACATTACACCTGCAGAAATACACCAATCACATGCATCTATGTAAGTATAAGTGAACCCCAACTCTTACTAACTGTGATGACTCTTCTTCGGCATGGTAATGCCGGTGTAGTTTTTCCAGGGATGCGTCGAAGCGATGAACACAACAAGGTAAGTTATAAATGGATTTATTAAATAATAAAAAGGCTAGGAACAAAAACACTAGTGTAAAGAGAAAGCAAACAAAAGACGCTAGCGTGAAAGCTAGGATAAAACACAAGGAAAACTAAAACTTGGTACGAGGACACAAAAGAGTAAACAAAAACATTCAGCATGAAAGCTGGAATAAAACTTGGCTTAGCGTGAGAGCTAGCGAGAAAATACATACAGGAGAATGATGAGAGTCGTCACGGTTGCACGTAGGCAAATTAGGATCCGAGAATGAATAACGAAAAGGGGCGAGTTTAAATAAGGGAGGTGATTAGAAGAAAAACAGGTGTGCGTAGATAACAAGGGGCAGGTGAACTAATGAGCTACCATGGTGACAGACTAAACAGGAAATAAAGATGTTAAACAACAGGGTGATACTAAAATGGAACAATAAACCAGAATATCTACAGATCCGAGCAGCGGATTGCAACAGTATTCCCCCCCCCCAAAAAAAGACAGATACCAGATGTCCAAAAAACAAACATGACAAAGAAAAGACTCAAACCCCCTCCCCACAACAAGAAAAAAATCTACAGACAAAGGGAGGGCGGAGGGAGGCCATGGTGGAGGGCCGCCAGGTCGTGTGTCCCCGAATCCACCGAGGACACATCATGTGGCGGCGGCGGGTGAAACGCCGCTGCCGAAAAAGTTTGGGTGGGCGACCTCGAAAAGGCAACATCAGTGGCCGGAGTGGAGGTGGACGCGCCGTGGCCGACGTGGAGGAGGCTTGGCAGCAGCAGACGAAGTTGCGGGGGGTGCAGCCGAAGCAGGTGCAGAGGCCGGCGGAGGATCAGGTGCAGAGGCCGGCGGAGTATCAGATGCAGAGGCCGGCGGAGGATCAGGCGTTGGCTTCAGCCGAGGAGCAGGCGTTGGCTTTCAGCCGAGGAGCAGGCGTTGGCTTCAGCCGAGGAGCAGGTGCTGCAGCCGAAGAAGGCGGCATCATGGAGTCTGGCGTAGTCGTCGCCGTCGTGGAGGCCGGCGCCGTCGTGGAGGCCGGCGTAGTCATCGCCGTCGTGGAAGAAGGCGTAGTAGTCGGCGTGGAAACCGCAGTCGTCGACGCAGGTGTTGGAGTGGATTCCAACTTAAGAGCTGGTGTGGACTCCAGCTTTGGAGCTGGTGCTGGAGTGGGCTCCAGCTCTGGAGCTGGTGCTAGAGTGGTCTCCAGCTTTGGAGCTAATGCTGGAGTGGGTTCCAGCTTTGGAGCTAATGCTGGAGTGGGTTCCAGCTTAGGAACAGGTGCTGGTGCGAGGACCAGGCAAGAGTCAATTGCTGGCGTGAGAACCAGACCAGGATTCGGTGCTGGTGTGTGAACCAGGCGAGAGACAGAAGCTGGTGTGGGAACTAGGCTAGGAACCTCTTCTGGTGTGAAAACCAGGCGAGAGTCTACTTTTGGTGTAAAAACCAGGTTAGGGACGGTGCCGAACATCGGTGGTGGAGGACGTGCTGGAGGGAATGATTTAGCGAGTCCGAATATTGGAGGAGGTCTGCAAGGCCGTTGAGACTTGGCCGGGGGAAACACAGGTGGAGGAGGTCTACAAGTAACTATTGGTTTTAGAACAGGTAATGGTGGCCTACATGGAGGTTTTTGTTTAGCAGTTTTAAGAACAGGTAGCGTCTGCGCTACCTCCGCAACACAGCTATAGGCCATGGCCCCCCCCTCCAGACGGGAATCCCAGACCCGTTCCCTGTGGTCAGTGACTGACCATAAGGGAGGGTGGTGGGAGGTTTGGAGGCGGGCAGACTCCTCTCCTCTATATTGTCCAGAGTGTCCCTTTGAAAAGGGGCAAAAAACCTTGGACTTGGGCAAAGAATGAGGTTTAAACGGTGGTTTAGAAGAAAAACTAGGTGACTGAGGTTGACTAAAATAATAAGAAAAAATATCCTGATACTTCTGTATATTATTGTAGCCAAGTGTCCTGGGTTCGCCTATACAGTGTAGTTATATAATAAAATAATAAACGGGAGACATTAGATCAGGTCCGGTAGTCACCGCTTCTTTAATGTGTACTCCTTTTTAACTCTCTCACCACAACAACAACACACACACTACGTCACCACCCCTATGGCAACTCTGAAAGGACAAAACTCCTCCTCACTCTCTGTAAACTTGGGACACCCTGAACTGTTTGTTACATACATCCCCCCCTCAATTAGAAACGTCCCCGTTTCATTACAAACAAAATAGGTAACAAACAAGGGGAAATAGAACAGAGAAGAAAAAAAAAATCACAATCTTAATGCACACATAAAGTAACAATATTTTTAACTGATCAACAGTATTGCATAGGCTAGAACACTGGCCCCTCAAAACGTGCAAAAATCTTGCAGATGCAAAGGAGGTCGCACCACTCGCCCCCTGCGAGATAGTCCGGGCCTAAACCCTAAAGAATCCCTCCACAGTCCATTGTCCAACTCCCCGCACTGTGGGACCTGGGGAAGCGGTGAAGCCTCCACAGTAGGCAAGCTCCCAAGTGCTAACGGAGAGGAAGGCATCTCCTGTGCAGGCAAAGGCAACGTATATGGCTTCAGTCCGTCATGATGCACTACTTGGGCTCGCTCCATCAGGTCCAGAGGGTTGATGTCAAGCCCGCTTCCCCTCCAGAGACCAACACCTGCATCACTCGATACGCGCCCTTCCAGTGTGGCGCCAGTTTAGTACGGCTTTCAGTAGGGTTATTAAGCCACACCAACGCGCCCTCTTTGTGGGCCCGATGACAGCTCTTTTCGTTGTAATACAGTCTTTGTCTCTCATGAGCCTCCACTGAATTAAGCCTGGCTGCACTGAAGGCCGACTCCAGCCGTTCAGCTATAACTGACACATAGTCCGTCAGGATCCCCGAGCCCCGGGAATCCAGGACACTAGAGGGCAGCAATGTCTCTGCAGGAACCCGGGCCTCACGCCCGTGCATGAGGTAAAAGGGGGTGAACCGGGTGCTGGCGTGCTTAGACGTGTTGTATGCAAAGGCGACCTGCTTCATATATGTGTCCCACTCACCCCCGTGAGAAATCAACATTTTAGCTAACTGGTCGATCAAAGTCCGATTATGACGCTCCACCATGCCATCAGATTTGGGATTATAGGCAGTGGTGCGTGTCCTTTTTATTCCAAGCAACTGGCACAGTCTCTGGATGACTTCTGCTTCGAACTGGCGACCCTGATCGCTATGCAGGATTTCGGGGACACCCTGCACCACAACATACTCCTCAAACAGGCAGCGAGCGACAGTGTGAGCTGTTTGGTTGGGCAGTGCATACAGTGTAACAAACTTAGTGAAGTAGTCCTCCACCACTAGAACATATCTGTTCCCCTGTGACGTTAAGGGCAACTCCAAAATGTCCATGGCCACCCTCTGGAGGGGGCGACAAACCTGGGATCCCCCCATGGGAGCCCTTGGCCCGGGGACCGGGCACCGGCGGGTCTGACACGCTCTGCACTGCTCACACCACCGCCGGATGTCTCTCAGCATGAAGGGCAAGTAGTAAGATTGCCGGGCCTTTTCCCACACACGTTCCGCGGAAAAATGGGCAGCGGCCGGTCCCCCATGTAACTGTTGTAGAAGCTCCGGCACTATGGAGGTGGGGACCACAACTTTAATTTGCGGCTCTCCCACGGTCGCAGGCGGCGACGTACGACACAACAACCCCTCCTTAACTGACAGCCGGTGAAACTCAGTCCATAAATTCCTTACCCTGGCGGGAGACCCACGGGGGAGCACGCGAGGCCGACGGGGAACGCCCTGTTCCAGCCAAGCCAGCACCGTAAAAATGTCTGGGTCCTGACGCTGTTGTGACTGCAACTCTCCCTCAGCACCACAAAGAGAATATCGAGAAGCCAGGTCTGCCTGCTCTCCGTCTGCGGACGGGCAGCCATCCGATGCCCCCACTGAAGCCACCGTGTGCAGTCCTTCTGCTGTAGCGTCTAGCTCCACGGGTTCAGGGGTTGCCGGCCGACGGGACAGTGCGTCAGCGTTTTTGTGGCGGGAGCCGTCTTTGTGCACCATGGTCCAGTCGAACGGATCCAGCTCCAGCACCCACCTGCTTCTTCGTCCGGTGGGGTCATTATCAATAGCCATGTGTCTGAGACCCAAAAGAGGGCGATGGTCAGTGATGATGGAGAACGCCGACATCCCCACATAGTGTTTAAACTCACGCACCGCCCACACAACAGCCCATAGTTCTCTGTCAAACGTAGACCATCTTTTCTTCGTGTGTGTGAGGGCCTGGCTGGCATAGGCTACTACTCTCTCCAGACCACCATCCTCCTGGGCCAGCACTGCTCCAACAGGATCCTTAGAAGCGTCCGTGTACACTTTAAAAGGAAGGGAAAAGTTAGGGAGTGTAACAACTGGTGAGGAGGTGAGTACTTGCTTGAGGTGAGTGAAAGCAGCATCGCAGTCAGCTGACCATTCAAAGGGTACATTTTTCCCTGCCAGGTGATTCAGTGGCGCAGCATGTTGTGAAAAATTACTCACAAATCTCCTATAATAGGAGCACAGGCCCAAAAAAGGCCCTGACCTCTGAGGGGGTACGGGGGGTTGGCCATGTTCTCACCTTATCAGTGTTTCTTGGGTCGGGCAGGAGACCATTGATAGAGACCACATGGCCGAGAAATACCACGTGGTCCCGGGCAAAGTGGCACTTTCTGGGATTTAGCTTTAGACCCGCTAACTGAATTCTGGACAGGACTTTCTCCAGGTGTACGAGGTGGTCCTCGAAGGTACGGCTATAAATTAATATATCGTCCAAGTACACCATACAAATGTGCCAAGGCAGACCCCTCAAGATGAGCTCCATCATGCGCTGAAAGGTGGCCGGAGAGTTCGTCAGACCCATAGGCATGGCCCGCCACTGATACAAGCCTCTGCCGGTAGTGAACGCTGTTTTCTCTCGGTCCTCCTCAGCTACTTCAACCTGCCAGTAGCCATTTGAAAAGTCAAGTGTGCTGAACCAGACTGAACCAGCCAGCGCGTCCAGTCTATCATCCACTCGGGGGAGGGGGTGTGAGCCTTTAATGGTCACTGCGTTGAGCCGACGATAGTCGATGCAGAACCTCCATTGTCCCCCTTTCTTCCTCACTAGCACCACAGGGGATGCCCAGGGACTGCAGCTCTCTTCCACCACTCCATCCGCCAGCAACTCAGCCACCTGACGTTCAATCTCTGCACGTTTTTCAGGAGATGCACGGTAAGCGCGTTGCTTGATGGGGTTGTGGTCTCCAGTTTGGATTTGGTGTTTGACTTGGGTGCACTTGCCCGTGTTTTTTCCTGACACGTTGAACACATCCATGAACTCCTGTAGAAGTCCCGCCAGCTAAGCTCTT
Source organism: Nerophis ophidion (assembly GCF_033978795.1). Lineage (NCBI taxonomy): Eukaryota > Metazoa > Chordata > Actinopteri > Syngnathiformes > Syngnathidae > Nerophis > Nerophis ophidion. The sequence continues at coordinate 67,129,380 of NC_084614.1, forward strand.
TGCTCTGTGGAAATAGGAGACTCCTCCAAGGAGAAAAGACCTGCAGGAGCTGTCGGGGTGGCTGTACTACAGATAGGGGAACATGGGGGTATTAAAATGTCACTTTCTGCCACCGGGTAAAATTCCCCCAGGTGCAGCCCCCGTTTAAGTTCCACCGCCTCCCCTGTAGGGTTGAGGATGCGGACCAGAGTCACCCCGCCCCTCACAGTGTTCACTGAATGGGCCACTATTAGTCCTGTTGTTTCTGGAATGTTAGGCTCCAGATAACCCTCAAAGTTTGTGATAAGTCGGCCCGTCCCCGCAGACGAGAGAATGTCCACCGGCACTAAAGTCTCGCTTAACGGGGGAATGATTCGGACATCAGCTAGAGACACGTTACAACATTGTGGGACTAATTCCTGATCCCAGAGCAGGGGGACAGTAATGTCCCATAATTGTAAAACACCCCTTCTTAAGTCCAGTAATGCATGATTCCTGCTTAGAAAATCCAGTCCGAGCAAGACACACTGGGTGGGTTCTCTCAGTACATAAATGGTGTGCTGCCAGCATGTAAGGCCCAGACGGAAGGTGACCTCAATAGTACCCAGTGTATCCAGCATCTGTCCATTCACTGCACGTGTATCAACATAGTTCCTTTTCAGGGGTCTGTTTCTCAGTGCCGGGACTGACTTGCGGAAATCAGCACTAATTAGTGACGCAGTGGCCCCTGAATCGACTAACATGAAGGCTTCTGTACCTTCAACCACACCCCTTACAAAAGAAGTTGGATGGTTGTGCACGCCACGTCTCCTGGGCTCCTCTTCACGTCGGGCGCGCCAGCCCGGACTAGGGCTCCTCCATCCCGGCAGCCTAGTGGTGGGGTACACTCCCGTGGGGTCCGAGCGATAACCCCATGACGGGAAGCCCCCTTGGGATGGGAACTGGTCCCGATCGGGGGAGCGGCCACGGTGTCCCTCTCTGTTGAATCATAGCTGCATCCTATTTCTCCGCAGTTACAGCTACAGTGCCCCCCCGAAGACAAACGGGGCCTCTGGCCCCTCGTGTCCATGCTGCGCGCTTTCAATCTCTGGTTTTCCTCATACATCTCTTTTATTTCACTTTTCATGGCATACATTTCCTCTGTTAATTTCTCCACGGCTCTCTGCAGGCTGTCAGACGTTGACACAGACTGCACAGAGGGGCCCACTGCAGTGTAAGTACTCAAAAAGTCTCTCTGTAGAGCCACTGGCATTCTCACATCGCTCCGCCACTTGCAGAGCCTCCTCCAGGTCAGTCGCTCCCAGCTCAAGACAATTGGCCTTCAACGCCGGGTCTAGACCGGCCAGAAAGCGCCAAAACTTCTCCTCTTTCTGCGCGATGGCTCCATAATCCGGGAACGCCTCTGTGACCAGCCGGCTCACGTCTGCAGCAAAGACCTCCAAGCTCTCCCCTGGAGCACGCACACGAGCAGATAGGCTGGCCCGGAAGCGTTCCATTAATTGTCTTTGCCCAAAAGCTGCCCCCAGTCTCTCTTTCACTGCAGCATAGTCTGATTTAGTCCCATCCGGGAGACTGTCCCACAGCAGAAAAGCTGACTTACTGAGACGAGTCGGGAGAATCCTCACTAGCTCCTCATAGCAGCCGCGGCCGGCTCCCGCCGTTGCGCTAACGGTTACTTCCAACTGCCTTGCCCAGCTGAGAAAACTCTGGCTCCCGTCGCCGCTGAAAGGGGCGGGTAAGTCCACTTTGACATTCATGGCTTGTGAGTGTCTATCAAACAAGCTGCCGGGCTTAAAAGGATTCTCGTCGCCACACCACATGTCCGAAAAAAAAAAATGGCCCGGAAGCTTAGCAGCTAACTATACTGGTGCAGCTAACTGTGAACTCACGTGTCCTGTGTAAAACTTTCTTTTTTTTTCTCAACACAGCGGTTAAAATGATCCCACCGCTGCCACCAATGTAGTGTCCTGGGTTCGCCTATTCAGTGTAGTTATATAATAAAATAATAAATGGGAGACATTAGATCAGGTCCGGTAGTCACCGCTTCTTTAATGTGTACTCTTTTTTAACTCTCTCTCAGCAAAAACAACACACACACTATGTCACCACCCCTACGGCAACTCTGAAAGGACAAAACTCCTCCTCACTCTCTGTAAACTTGGGACACCCTGAACTGTTTGTTACATTATTATTAATGGTATTGTCATTTGAAAATAGCTGAGAAAAAGGTTCTTCAAAAAAAAAGTCATCGTTGATGATGTCATCAACGGAGGACGGGATTGCGTCACTGGGGGGCGTCGACGAAATGACGTCATCAACGGCGGACTCTAGTTGGGAATTAGCCCAGTCAGTGAAACAGTTAGCAAAGTGTGCTATCGGATCACCAAACAACGGTGTAGGGGTCTTTTGTGCAGCTTGTTGGTAGCTGTGTTCATGAGGAGGGAGACATGGAGTGGAATAGTCACTGTCGCGAGACAAAGCCATTCCTTGCGGCTTCCGCCTTCGCCGACGAGCGCAATTGTTTCGGGAAGGGAAATCACCGAACCCGGAAGCATCGATCGGAACCAGGTTTCCCTCCAGGTTTCCCTCCAGGTTTCCCTCCAGGTCCCACATCATGCTTTCGTCTGGATTGCATCGAAGTTAAAAACTTTTTAATGCTTGGATCCTACTGTGATGACTCTTCTTCGGCATGGTAATGCCGGTGTGGTTTTTCCAGGGATGCGTCGAAGCGATGAACACAACAAGGTAAGTTATAAATGGATTTATTAAATAATAAAAAGGCTAGGAACAAAAACACTGGTGTAAAGAGAAAGCAAACAAAAGACGCTAGCGTGAAAGCTAGGACAAAACACAAGGAAAACAAAAACTTGGTACGAGGACACAAAAGAGCAAACAAAAACATTCAGCATGAAAACTGGAATATAACGTGGCTTAGCGTGAGAGCTAGCGAGAAAATACATACAGGAGAATGATGAGAGTCGTCACGGTTGCACGTAGGCAAATTAGGATCCGAGAATGAATAACGAAAAGGGGCGAGTTTAAATAAGGGAGGTGATAAGAAGAAAAAGTGAAGTGAAGTGAATTATATTTATATAGCGCTTTTTCTCAAGTGACTCAAGGCGCTTTACATAGTGAAACCCAATATCTAAGTTACATTTAAACCAGTGTGGGTGGCACTGGGAGCAGGTGGGTAAAGTGTCTTGCCCAAGGACACAACGGCAGTAACTAGGATGGCAGAAGCGGGGATCGAACCTGCAACCCTCAAGTTGCTGGCACAGCCGCTCTACCAACCGAGCTATGCCGCCCCAGGTGTGCGTAGATAACAAGGGGCAGGTGAACTAATGAGCTACCATGGTGACAGACTAAACCGGAAATAAAGACGTTAAACAACAGGGTGATACTAAAATGGAACAATAAACCAGAATATGTACAGATCCGAGCAGCGGATCGCAACACTAACTGTACAATATTATGTTCTTAACTGTCATGCAGTTGTAAAAAGAAGCGAACCACTTCTAGATCAAGCTGCTAGACCAGGGGTCGGCAATCCAAAATGTTGAAAGAGCCATATTGGACCAAAAATACATAAAAACAAATCTGTCCAGGGCAATTAAAATTTTGACACACACTTGTTATTTCATATGTTGACCAGAGGGGGAGCACTTATAAAAGCGACACGGTCAATTTGAAAAATCCCTCCTTTTTGAAGCCACCCTAATTTTGATAGATTTCACTAAATGAGAGATTCTCTATTACAGTGGTTCTCAAAGGGGGTATGCGTACCCCTGAGGGTACTTGAAGGTATGCCAAGGGGTACGTGAGATTTTTTTTAAACATATTCTAAAAAAAGCAACAATTCAAAATTCCTTTTTAAATATATTTATTGAATAATACTTCAACAAAACAATAATGTAAGTTCATAAACTGTGAAAAGAAATGCAACAATGCAATATTCAGTGTTGACAGCTCGATTTTTTTGTGGACATGTTCCATAAATATTGATGTTAAAGATTTCTTTTTTTTTTGAAGAAATGTTTAGAACAAAGTTCATGAATCCAGATGGATCTCTATTACAATCCCCAAAGAGGGCACTTTAAGTTGATGATTACTTCTATGTGTAGAAATCCTTATTTATAATTGAATCACTTGTTTATTTTTCAACAAGTTTTTAGTTATTTTTATATCTTTTTTCCCAAATAGTTCAAGAAAGACCACTACAAATGAGCCCTATTTTGCACTGTTATACAATTTCATAAATCAGAAACTGATGACATATGGCTGTGTTCTGCCCCAGTTATTAAGATTACTCTATTTAGTGTATGTTTATTGCTAAGTCATTTCAATTGGTTCTGCTAAGTGAGCTGTACCTATAAGAAACGCGTAGGTAGGTCACGTGTTTAGACTCCGGAAACATTTCAAACTGGTGTGCACAACTCCACTTCACTCCTCGTGTTTCTCAGCAAACAACTATTACACCTTATGCTGTTCGTGGCATTGTTGTTTCACCCTTTCAATTGTCAATAAACCTGGCCTCCATCAGTCAACCTGGTGTTCAGAGTTTTGATGAGCGGAAGGTGTTGAACTTACTGCCTTCGTGTACAAGTGTGCTTAAGGAAGGCAGGATAGTGAAACAACGGCTTCATCGCATAAGGTAACACAGTTACACGCTGAGTATACATCATGGATTCAAAGGAGCCGTCGCAGAAGTCTAGATCCTACACATCAGGCTCCACAAAATCATCTGCAGGGAATGCTGCAGCTTTAGCCCGTGCCAACGCAGAGGCAGCAAAAGCACGACTGAACTTTGCAGAAAAAGACATGATCCTAGCAATGGAAAAAGCCCAATTAGAAGCACGAATGATGAAACTGTCCCTCGAAAGAGATGCAGCTGTAGCTGAAGCGGAGGCTGAGGCCCTAGAAGCAGCGCTCAGCATGGATGGCAGTGTGCGAAGTAGCAGGAAGTTCCCACTTCAACAGATTCCCTGTGACCCTCTAGAGCGGACCAGAGAATATGTCACTGATCAGTCAAAAGAACATTCGTCTGTAGCATTAGAAGAATACGCTCAGGATGGTGCTCGTGAGCGAGGCACACAATCCAACGCCCCTCTTCACCCCTTCATCCAGGACAGTGTTGGTCAGCTACACACACATTCAACCCCGGCACTGCATCCACATCCTCATTTTCCATCTCAAAATGAAAGCAGCCATCTATGTTTAGACCCAGCACCAAGTAACTATCACCATACTCTCCAGTCCATAGCAGTAGAGAGGCCAGCTGCTTCCAACATCACACCTACAGCTGCAAGTAGAGTAACTGTAAATCAGCCACAACCCTCTATGACCACGCCGCTACCCTTCAAGAATACTCAAGGTTATCATAACCAACAGGGATCAAGTAAAAATGGTTTTCAGTATCCAGACACATCCAATAACACTCCTCATAATGCTCATCATGACAGATCAGATATGAATGATGTTATCAGATATTTTGCTCGACGCGAACTGGTTACTACATGTATGACCCAATTCAACGATCAGCCGGAGAGTTACAGTGCTTGGCAACAATCCTTTCAAAACGCAGTAAAAGGACTTCATCTAACATGCAGCGAGGAAATGGATTTGCTGGTCAAGTGGCTTGGGAAAGAGTCAGGAGAACATGCAAAACGTATTCGAGCTGTCAACGTTAGCCAACCTCAAAGAGGACTTCAGATGATATGGTACAGACTGGACGCATGCTACGGAGCCCCTGAAGTAGTCGAAGAGGCACTTTTCCAACGCATCAGCAACTTCCCCAAAATCACCTACAAGGACTATGCAAAACTTCATGAGCTCAGTGACCTTCTTATGGAACTGCAGGCGGCCAAGACAGATGGAACTCTTCCCGGCCTTCACTACCTCGACACAGCCAGAGGAATAAGTCCTCTTGTCCAGAAGTTGCCCTCTAGTCTGCAAGAGAAATGGCTGTCTGTTGGGTCCAATTACAAAGAACACTTTCGAGTCTCATTCCCTCCTTTTGAAGTATTTGTGGACTTTATTTTCCATCAGGCTAAAATCACAAATGATCCTAGTTTCAACGTTACTGTTCAAGCTGACTTTGCAAAGACAGACAAGACCTTTAGAACAACCAAACCAAGAGAAATATCAGTCCACAAGATGGAAGTCTCTCCTACAGAACACAGTGCTGAAGCTGAGTACCCCGAACGTCTGTGCCCAATTCATAAAAAACCCCACCTTCTGAGGAAATGTCGAGCTTTCCGAGATAAACCCATAGAAGAAAGGAAAGAATTCCTCAGAGAACACAAGATATGCTTTAAATGGTGCACGTCTTCAAAACACATGGCTAGAGACTGCAAGTATACAGCCACATGCACTGAATGTGGGAGTGACAAACATAACTCTGCTCTCCATCCAGGACCAGCACCACAGACAGAGGAGCCATACCCCTCTTCAAAGCATGGCGGGGAGCCAACATTTTCAGAAGTTGCCAGCAGCTGCACTACAGTCTGTGGTGGTGATCAAAGTGACAGATCATGCTCTAAAATCTGTTTGGTTAGAATCTACCCCGTCAACCGTCAAGAAAAGGCAATAAAGGTCTACGCTATCATTGACGAACATAGCAACAGATCCTTAGCCCGGTCTGAGTTCTTCGACACCTTCAAAGTCCAAGGATCCCCCTCTCCATACTCTCTCCGAACCTGTTCGGGAGTAACAGAAACCATGGGGAGAAGAGCTACAGGTTACCAGATCGAATCCATGGACGGGAAAGTCAGTCTTCCTCTACCAAGTCTGGTTGAATGCAACGACATCCTTAACAACAGGTCAGAGATCCCAACTCCCAATGCTGCATCTAATCACCCCCACCTGAAGTCTATTGCTCAATTCATCCCAGAGCTCGAACAGAGAACACCCATTCTGCTTCTCCTAGGCCGAGACATTATCGCAGCTCACAAAGTTCGCAAACAGTTGAACGGCCCTCGAGATGCTCCTTATGCACAGAAACTCGACCTGGGGTGGGTGATAGTTGGTAATGTCTGCTTGGGAGGTGTGCACAAGCCAGACAGTGTAAATGCCTTCTATACCCAGGCAACAGAACGGAAACGCCCCTCCATCTTTCAACCATGCCCAAACATCCTGCAGGTGAAAGAGAGGTGCAGTCAGTTTCAGTACAAAGACTATCCTAAGACACAGACAACTGGGATTCTTACATGCAGTCGAGAAGCTGAAGAGTTGGGCTCCACAGTGTTTCAGTAGACTAGGGATGATGACAAAGTTGCTCCATCAATTGAGGACATTTCTTTCTTGAAAATCATGAGAGACAATTTAAAGAAAGATAAAAACAACAGCTGGGTAGCTCCGCTGCCTTTCAAGTCACTAAGGCGTCGTCTCCCCGATAACAAAGTACAGGCCTTAAATCGACTTTCATCACTGACGCGGAGTCTTGAAAGGAAGCCGGCATTAAAACAACATTTTCTCACCTTCATGGAAAATATGTTTCAGAAAAATAATGCAGAAGTAGCACCTCCTCTGAAGGGAGGCGAAGAGCGCTGGTATCTTCCAACCTTTGGTGTGTATCACCCGAAGAAGCCTGGAAACATTCGCATTGTGTTTGACTCAAGTGCTCAGCATGATGGAGTGTCTTTAAACAATGTCTTGTTGACTGGGCCCGACCTCAACAACAGCCTGCTTGGGGTACTTCTCAGGTTCCGCAAAGAAGCTGTAGCAGTAACAGCGGACATTGAACAGATGTTCTACTGCTTCCTCGTCAGGGAAGAGGACCGTAACTTCTTGAGGTTCCTGTGGTTCCGGGATAATGACCCATCCAAAGACATTATTGACTACCGCATGAGGGTCCACGTCTTCGGCAACAGCCCCTCCCCCGCAGTGGCTATCTACTGTCTCCGGAAGAGCACAGAGTTTGGAGACCCTGACGTCAAACAGTTCGTCAATCGGGACTTTTACGTGGACGACGGCTTGAAATCCTTCTCTTCTGTAGAAGCAGCAGTGGACCTACTCAAGAGAACGCAAGACACTCTCTCAGCATCAAACTTGCGATTGCATAAAATTGCCTCAAACAGGAGAGAAGTAATGGAGGCCTTCCCATCCCGTGATCACGCCAGCGACTTCAAAGATCTGGATCTTGGTGCTGATGATCTTCCAATGCAACGCAGTCTCGGCCTCAACTGGAATTTGATGTCCGACACCTTCATCTTCATGGTGGGCAATGAAGAGAAACCCTTCACCCGCCGAGGCATCCTGTCTACTGTTAATGGCATCTACGATCCTCTTGGATTTATCGCCCCAGTCACTATTCAAGGCAAATCCATCTTACGAGAGCTTACAAGAGATCACGGCGACTGGGACTCTCCCCTCCCACAAGACATGAAACAGACCTGGGCCACATGGCGATCCTCTCTAGAAGATCTGGGAAGTCTCCAGGTACCTCGGACATATGCAGAACCTTCTCTGGCAGGAATGTTGCGACGAGAGCTATGTGTCTTTTGTGACGCCTCTACAAAGGCAATTGCTGCTGTAGCCTATCTCAGGCTAACAGATACAGAGGGTACCATCCATGTAGGGGTCACTATGGGAAAGGCTAAGTTGGCCCCCCTTAACGAACATACGGTGCCGAGGCTTGAGCTTTGCGCAGCTGTCCTTGCTGTCGAACTGGCAGAGCTCATCACTTCAGAAATCGACACACAACTGGATGAGACCATCTTTTACAGCGACAGTAAGGTAGTACTCGGTTACATCAAGAATGAGACCAGACGCTTCTACGTGTACGTCAACAACCGAGTACTAAGGATAAGAAGGTCTTCTCGCCCTGAACAGTGGCAACATGTGCCAACAGAACTCAACCCGGCAGATATCGCTACAAGGTCCGTTACAGCTGCACATCTCACAGATACCAGCTGGCTGTGTGGACCCCTATTTCTGAAAGAGCAATTGAAAAAACAGTCTGAAGAAGACAACTTTGAGCTAGTTGACCCTTCATCAGATCCAGACATCCGTCCGCTAGTGTCAACAATGAGCACGACCATGTCAAGCAGACTACTTGGATCTCAACGTTTCTCCAAGTTTTCAAGTTGGAAATCGTTGACCCATGCAGTCGGTCACCTTATCCATATTGCTCGCCGCTTCCAGAGGAACCCTGCAACCAAAGACAATGTTTGCAAAGACTCCCATCTCCGTCACGCGGCGATCTCTACAAACGAACTCTTACAGTCTGAGCAAATCATCATCTGCACTGTTCAACGGGAGATCTACGCTGATGAGTACACCTGTCTGCAGAAGGAGGAAAGTATTTCTAAAGACAGCCCCCTCAAAGCCCTCGATCCTTTCATTGATAATGACGGTCTTCTGAGAGTTGGAGGTCGTATCAAAGAAGCTCAACTTCAGCAACAAGAGAAAACCCCCATCATTATTCCCGGCAGTCATCATGTAGCAATACTCTTGATCCGACACTATCATGAGAAAACTCAACATCAAGGGCGACTGTTCACCGAGGGTGCCATACGCAGTAGCGGATTCTGGATAGTTGGTGGAAAAAGACGGGTGAGCAGTGTGATTCATGCATGTGTAGTATGTCGTAAACTACGAGGCCCCCGTCAGACACAGAAGATGGCCGACCTTCCGGAAGATCGCCTCTCTACTGAACCTCCATTCACAAATGTTGGCTTGGATGTGTTCGGACCGTGGGGTGTGTCTTCACGACGTACAAGAGGTGGCTTCGCTCAGAGTAAACGGTGGGCAGTGTTATTTACCTGCATGAGTGTTCGAGCTGTCCACATCGAGGTAATAGAATCTCTAGACACGTCAAGCTTCATCAACGCTCTTCGGCGTTTCCTTGCTGTTAGGGGCCCTGTGAGGCTCATTCGTTCAGACCGAGGAACTAACTTTGTCAGCGCGTGCAAAGAGCTGAAGATCTCCTCAAACATCATTAATGCTTCGGTTGAGAAGTATCTCTTGGATCAAGGATGTGAATGGAAGTTCAACGCTCCTCACGCCTCTCATATTGGTGGTTCATGGGAGAGGATGATTGGAGTAGCACGAAGGATTCTGGACTCCATGTTCCTCCAGCTAGGAGCTTCACGACTCACTCACGAAGCACTCACTACACTGATGGCAGAGGTTGCGGCAATCATTAATGCCAGACCTCTGATCCCAGTGTCTACAGACCCGGACGACCCCCTCATCCTTACTCCAGCAACCCTCCTCACCCAAAAGGATTGGATCAAAGACCTTCACAAGTCCCAGTGGCGCCAAGTCCAACATCTTGCCCAAACTTTCTGGAATAGATGGAAGAGACAATACCTTGCATCACTTCAACCACGGAGAAAGTGGACGGCCTCCACCCCAGACCTTCAGCTTGGGAGTATTGTCCTTCTCAAAGACAACCAGCTTGCAAGAAACGAGTGGCCTCTGGGCTTGATTACTCAAGTCTTTCCAAGCAAAGATGGTAAGGTGCGGCAAGTGGAGATCAAGGTCTACAAGAAAGATGGGACTAAACTCTTCCTGCGTCCCATTTCTGAGACAGTCCTCCTTCTTGCTCCTGATAAGGAACAATACGAGCTGTATGGACATTTAGGTGGTGACATTTTAAAATGCCAGGCGGGGAGTGTTCTGCCCCAGTTATTAAGATTACTCTATTTAGTGTATGTTTATTGCTAAGTCATTTCAATTGGTTCTGCTAAGTGAGCTGTACCTATAAGAAACGCGTAGGTAGGTCACGTGTTTGGACTCCGGAAACATTTCAAACTGGTGTGCACAACTCCACTTCACTCCTCGTGTTTCTCAGCAAACAACTATTACACCTTATGCTGTTCGTGGCATCGTTGTTTCACCCTTTCAATTGTCAATAAACCTGGCCTCCATCAGTCAACCTGGTGTTCAGAGTTTTGATGAGCGGAAGGTGTTGAACTTACTGCCTTCGTGTACAAGTGTGCTTAAGGAAGGCAGGATAGGCTGTATTTTACTTCTTTATCTCTTTTTTTTCAACCAAAAAGGCTTTGCTCTGATTAGGGGGTACTTGAATTAAAAAAATGTTCACATAGGGTACGTCACTGAAAAAAGGTTGAGAACCACTGCTCTATTAGATGCAATGGTTTTTCTGTATTGTGACCATGACTTATGTCCTAACTTGTTCACTGGTCCTAATATGGAAGGTACTTTTCCTTATTGATGTCTTAAAAAGGGTAAAAACACACACACTCGCACACGCACACACACACACACACACACACACACACACACACACACACACACACATACACACAATGTATATATATATATGTATATATATATATATATATATATATATGTATATATATATATATATATATATATATATATATATATATATATATATATATATATATGCATATATAGAGCGGCAGTGCCAGCAACTTCTTGAGGGTTCCAAGTTTGATCCCCGCTTCCGCCATCCTAGTCACTGCAGTTGTGTCCTTGGGCAAGACACTTTACCCGCCTGCTCCCAGTGCCACTCACACTGGTTTAAATGTAACTTAGATATTGGGTTTCACTATGTAAAAGCGCTTTGTGATGCTAGAGAAAAGGGTTATATAAATATAATTCACTTCACGTCTTGCTTGCTCGTGCTAATGCTATGTTTGCTTTTGGACTTGTGATGACTATCTTAGCTAACCTTGGAAAATACCCGCATGTGTGTCTTTCAATTTGGGCTGGATGTCGACATTTTGATAAACATCAACACGGATGGACATGTTACTCGAAAAGTGAGTAAACTTGGCTGGATTATACCATTTGCGCATTTGGCCGCCATCAAGCAGAAGGAGACCAGACTTAGCATAAATTGTTTGTAAGTGACAGAGCATTTGTCTAATAATGATCAAACTTTTTAAAGGCCTACTTAAACCCACTACTACCGACCATGCAGTCTGATAGTTTATATATCAATGATGAAATATTAACATTGCAACACATGCCAATACGGCCTTTTTAGTTTACTAAATTGCAATTTTAAATTTCCCGATGTGTTTCTTGTTGAAAACGTCACGGAATGATGACGCGTGCGGGTGACGTCACGGACTGTCAGGAAATATTAGCTCAGCACCAGTTACGGCTAAAAGTCGTCTCTTTTCATCGCATAATTACACAGTAATTTGGACATCTGTGTTGCTGAATCTTTTGCAATTTGTTCATTTAATAATGGAGACTATTAAGAACAATGCTGTTGGTGGAAAGCGGTGTATTGCAGCTGTCTTTAGCACCGAGACACAGCTGGTGTTTCTTTGTTTTTAATACAGAGCGGTCAAGCGAACATATTTCTCTACGACGGCGCAGAGTGGGAGAGTGGCCGTGCGCAACCCGAGGGTCCCTGGTTCAAATCCCACCTAGTACCAACCTCGTCACGTCCGTTGTGTCCTGAACAAGACACTTCACCCTTGCTCCTGATGGGTGCTGGTTGGCGCCTTGCATGGCAGCTCCCTCCATCAGTGTGTGAATGTGTGTGTGAATGGGTAAATGTGGAAGTAGTGTCAAAGCGCTTTGAGTACCTTGAAGGTAGAAAAGCGCTATACAAGTACAACCCATTTATTATTTATTTACGTCAACCAGCATGTTTTTGGATGGGAAAATTGTGATATATATCTTACCGGAGACATCATTAGATTATTCCTCCTCCTGCAGTAGCTGTATAAAAGGCAGCTGTGAGCTTGGCTCCTCGGCTTCTCTCTGAGACACTGCGCATTCAATGCAGCCATCCGACCTCAAGGTATGTCTTTACAATCTCACTAAAACACTATTAAAACAATAAGCAGATAAGGGATCTTCTAGAATTAACCTAGTAAATGTGTCTAATTACATCTGAAACGCTCACACTGCCGCCGCCCGGAGCCCTCGCTTTTTATTTTATTTTATTTTATTTTTTTCTTCTAGTCCTTCGCTATCAATATCATCATCCACAAATCTTTCATCCTCGCTCAAATTAATGGGGAAATTGTCGTTTTCTCGGTCCGAATAGCTCTTGCTTCTGGAGGCTCCCATTAAAAACAATGTGAGGACGTGAGGAGCCCTCACCCTTGTGACGTCATCGTCTGCGACTTCCGGTAAAGCCGAGGCTTTTTTATCAGCACCAAAAGTTGCGAACATTCTCGTCGATGTTCTCTACTAAATCCTTTCAGCAAAAATATGGCAATATCGCGAAATGATCAAGTATGACACATAGAATGGACCTGCTATCCCCGTTTAAATAAGAAAATCTCATTTCAGTAGGCCTTTAAGGATGTGTGTAATAAATGTAGGCAAGCATGGCTTCCCCAGCACAACCCGTAGGGGGCGCCACAATTGTCCATTATGTTCCCACTAGTGTAATCTAAGAACAACACACCTGAACGTACCTACTTTTGCCCCTCCCTCACACGCTTTTAGACGTCCTCCTCCATCTCCATCCCCCATCTCGCATCCCCTCTTCACCTCACTCCATTGCTCTTTCACCCTCTCCACACTTGTCGTCCCGATTATGTAGATGAGTGTTTGCGGCAAGGCCCTAAAAAGCAGATTAAGGCCCGGGAGCCCCTTGATTGTGACATGGCTATTCCACAGAGGCCGGCAGGGAGGGGTTTGAGAGGTGTGTGCATTAGCATCATCACCCGCTCGGACCCCGCCCCCTTTGTGTTTTTTTCCTACCGCGTCGCAATAATGTCTATGTGGAGAGTGTGTATTATGACAAATGTGCAAGGCCAGGCGATGCAGGAGTGCAAGATGGCGAGCCACTTAGTGCTTGGACCCATATGTGGGTGTCTGTCTCCATGTGCGCTAAGAGACCTGGGACAGTCCTTAATGGGGGGGGGGGGTACGTTGGCCACGAGAGTGGTGGCACTCCCGCATGTTATGGTTATGCACACACACTCACACTCACACAGACACACGCACACATGTATAAATATATATCATATACATATATATATACATGTATATAATACATGTATACAGTGGGGCAAAAAAGGATCTAGTCAGCCACCGATTGTGCAAGTTCTCCCACTTAAAATGATGACAGAGGTCTGTAATTTTCATCATAGGTACACTTCAACTGTGAGAGACAGAATGTGAAAAAAAAAATTCAGGAATTCACATTGTAGGAATTTTAAAGAATGTATTTGTGAAATATGGTGGAAAATAAGTATTTGGTCAACCATTCAAAGCTCTCACTGATGGAAGGAGGTTTTGGCTCAAAATCTCACGATACTTGGCCCCATTCATTCTTTCCTTAACACGGATCAATTGTCCTGTCCCCTTAGCAGAAAAACAGCCCCAAACCATGAGGTTTCCACCCCCATGCTTCACAGTAGGTATGGTGTTCTTGGGATGCAACTCAGTGTTCTTCTTCCTCCAAACACGACAAGTTGAGTTTATACCAAAAAGTTCTATTTTGGTTTCATCTGACCACATGACATTCTCCCAATCCTCTGCTGTATCATCCATGTATCCATTTTGGTATAAACTCAACTTGTCGTGTTTGGAGGAAGAAGAATACTGAGTTGTATCCCAAGAACACCACACCTACTGTGAAGCATGGGGGTAGAAACATCATGCTTTGGGGCTGTTTTTCTGCTAAGGGGACAGGACGATTGATCCGTGTTAAGGAAAGAATGAATGGGGCCATGTATCGTGAGATTTTGAGCCAGAACCTCCTTCCATCAACGAGAGCTTTGAATGGTCGACCAAATACTTATTTTCCACAATAATTTACAAATAAAATATTTAAAATTACTGCAATGTGAATTTCTGGATTTTTTTTTCACATTCTGTCTCTCACAGTTGAAGTGTACCTATGATGAAAATTACAGACCTCTGTCATGATTTTAAGTGGGAGAACTTGCACATTTGGTGGCTGACTAAATACTTTTTTGCCCCACTGTATATACTAGGGTTGTCCAGATACCAATATTTTGGAACCGGTACCGTTACCAAAATGTATTTTGATACTTTTCGGTACTTTTTGATACTTTCCTAACTAAGGTAAAGTACCAATGATTGTCACACACACACTAGGTGTGGTGAAATGTGTCCTCTGCATTTGACCCATCCCCTTGATCACCCCCTGGGAAGTGAGGGGAGCAGTGGGCAGCCACGCCCGGGAATCATTTATGGTGATTTAACCCCCAATTCCAACCCTTGATGCTGAGTGCCAAGCAGGGAGGCAATGGGTCCCATTTTTTTTAATAGTCTTTGGTATGACTCGGCCGGAGTTTGAACTCACAACCTACCGATCTCAGGGCGGACACTCTAACTACTAAGCCACTGAGTAGGAAATAAAGGGCACCACAAAAAATGGCATTATTGGCTTTGATTTAACAAGAAATCCTAGGATACATTAGAAATATTTTTATTTTAATATGTTTGTCCTTAAATAAAATAGTGAACATACAAGACAGCTTTTCTTTTAGTAGTAAGTAAACACACAAAGGCTCCTAATTTAGTCTGCTGACATATGCAGTAACATATTTTGTCATTTTCCATTCTATTATTTTGTCAAAATCAAAAAGGACAAGCGGTAGAAAATTAGTTATAAACCTACTTGTTCATGTACTGTTAATATCTGCTTATTTTCTCTTTAAACATATTCTATCTACACTTCTGGTATAATGTAATAATCACTTATTCTTCTGTTGTTTGGATGCTGTACATTAGTTTTGGATGATACCACAAATTTGGGTATCATTCCGATACCAAATAGTTACAGGATCATACATTGGTCATATTCAAAGTCCTCATGTGTCTAGGGAGTTTATAAAAATAATATACATTTATAAAAAAAAGAAAAAAAGATGTCATGCCAAAAAATATCGATGTAATCATAGCACCATCGACTAGATATGCTCCTGTACTTGGTATCATTACAGTGGATGTTATGTGCAGATCCACCAATGGCGTTTGTTTACATTTCGATGCCGGTAAGCTACGGTGTGTATTGAAGCATGTTTAGATATTCCTCGTCCTGCAGGGATGATACTTGTAAAAAACGTACTTTATTTGTCACCATGGAGACCAGTATTAGTATTTTAGAAGTAGCTAAAACACTGCAGACTGTGGATGGACTTTACCCGTTAGCTAGCCAGACATGTTTTAAAGCACCTCTTCCTGAGGGCGTTTCAGTCATGATCCGTGCCCGGATCATGTTTTGTTTAGTTATGTTCTGTTAATTTTGGACTCCCTTAGTTCCTGTTTTGTGCACCTGTGGGTTTGTTTTGGGTACCATGAGTACTAATTGGTTTCACCTGCCTCTGATTAGTGTTTGGCACGTTCACCTGCTGCCCAGCACTAATCAGAGAGCTATTTGTTTACGTTGCTCGCCACACTCGGTCTGGCTTCATTGTTTGCGAATGCAACAGTTACGTTGAGTATTCCTTGATTTCTTGACTTAAGATTCCTGTGCTAGGTTTTTGCCTTGGCTTCCGCGTGCAATCGGAACACATCCCTTTTGTTTGTTTCCCGCATGTTGTACTGTGTATGATTTATGCATTAAATCATGTTCCTACCTCACACTGCATCTGGGAGAAATGACCCCGCAGTAAGCTGCGACTCAAACTCTGACAGTTTCAGTGTTAAAACTTCACCTTGATCGTTAGTTTTTAAGCCAAAATGCGTCCGTTTTCCCTTTTCTGTTTACACACTGTGTCTGCTTGTAAATAGTCCGTGATTGTGCGCTGCCGAACATGCTTGTCTGCTCGTAAACCAGCAATGACACGATGAGACGACAACAAAGGGAAAGGGGGTGGGACACCGGCACTTTTTTAGAGGCGGTATAGTACCGAATACGATTAATTAGTATCGCGGTGTGTGGAGAGGCGGAGCCGACGGTCCGACAGAGAGGCAGGGCACGCTGGAGCCCGGCCCAAGATGGCGGCGAGGAGGCAGGGCGTGTCGGGAGTGACGCCACAAACGAGATCAGGTGTGTGGATCCCGCACCTGTACACGATTAAACTATCTCCGCTCGCTGTATAAAAGGGGAGAAGGAGGAGAGAACGAGGCTGGTGATGGTGCGGTGCGAGAGAAACCCAAACGAGGAAGGAACGAGAGAGGGACGACAACACGAGCAGCAGCGCGTGGAACCCGGAAGAGAGCGAGAGCGAGAGGAGATACGTTAATCATGTACAGGTGCGCGATCCACACACCTGATCTCGTTTGTGGCTTCGCTCTCACCTGCCCTGCTTCTCTGTCGGACCGTCGGCTCCGCCTCTCCACATACCGTACAACCCTAATGTAAGCTCATGGGAAATATATGTTAAATTGTAAAATGTCTACAATATTGAACAATGAACACAAACTGATCATCTTGTTGTAAAATAGTCCACTTATTATTGTTATTAATTTCAAGTTTTCACTTACTATTATTTTTTTTTTATGATTTTTTTTTTTTTTTGTCATGAAAAAGGGAGGGGTTTTTTGGGTTGGTGCACTAATTGTAAGTGTATCTTGTGTGTTTTTATGTTGATTAAATAAAAAAAAAAAAAAAATTTTTTAAATTGAAAAAAATAAAATTAAATAAAAATTAATAAAAAATTCTTTTGCGGCCCGGCACCAATCGAGTGGTTGGGGACCACTGCCTTAACAAACAATACAACCGCCAAACAATACAACCGAAAACCCAGAACGAACGTGACGGGTGACAACACTAATGTCGATACAATATGACCAACAGATACATCGGCTGATACATGTCTTCATCCCAAATGATCCAAGGGACCATCTGGGATGAAGTTTGTTTTCCCTCCCCTGTCGCTGGTGTTTTTCAATCTCCCCCTGCCAGCGTCATCTCTCTGGCCTACTTTCAAGCATCGCCACTCTCGCCACTTGACAGCATGTTTAAAGAAAATGAATATTTCAGCTGGCAAAGAAACCAAGGATTCAGTCAGCTGGGTCGTCTGAATAGAGAGAGAGAGAGAGAGAGAGAGATAGAGAGAGAGAGAGAGAGAGAGAATGGAGGCAAACTGTAAGAAAAGCATTTATTATTGTTGAAACACAGCGGAAACAAAATATGTTATCACTTGTAATCACATGGGATGGTAAGCAACACATGTGTGACAGTTAAAAACAGACTTTACTTACCTTTGTCAGGTAGCTTCAGTGTGTCTTGGGGATAAATTTATGAACTTTTCCATCACGATCTAGATCTAGAATTGAATTGGATTGCAATGAAAAATAGTATTCTGCTCAGGAAAAGGCTCAGGATCCAGAGTCTTAGTGATGGTAAACGTAATTCTCCTGACCGAATCAATTCATTTGATGAACAATTCACTCGTCTCAATGTACAGAAATATTTCCCGCCACCCATGGATTACCTCAGGTCACCCGTGGCATAGCGCATGTGCGACAAGTTCATTATATTTATTTATCTATTTTTTAAATCATATTTACCGTATTTCCTTGAATTGCCGCCGGGTATATACTGTACTATGCGCCTGCCTAGAATTACTGCCGGGTCAACTCGTTTCGCTAAATAATTAGCGCATGCTTAGCATTACCGCCGGCTCAGGATTAACGCCGGGTCAAACTCGTTTTGCAAAACATTATTTTTATAAGCGCATGTCTAAAATTTCCACAGGGTCAAACTCGTTTCCCTAAAAAATTAGCATATGCCTAGATATTCTGCCGGGTCAAACTCGTCACGTCACAAGTGACACTTCACCTGTCATCATTTTCAAAATGGAAGAGACTGATTTATATAAATAGAAATCGCATAAAGGGAAGAAGATTAAGAGCTATTCAGTAGAATTTAAGGTCCAAGCTATTGAATATGCTAAAAATAACAGTAAGCAGCTATGTTTTATTAATACACCGTAGCTGCGTGTGTCAAAAATGAGTCATTAAATGACTCCCACCTCCTGGTGGTAGAGGGCGCCAGTGATCCTTCTTGCGACAACTCGGCTGCAGAAGAAGTGACAACAAGCAGCAAGAGTGAGCAGCGATCGATTATTTTTTCCTCTTGCTTGCACTTTTAACATGGAGGATTATATATCTAAAATAAAACAGTTTTCTAAACTGGACTTTCAATCGAAGCAGGAGGTAATAAAGGAAGATCTCCATCGAGAATGAGAGACTTTTAAAACTGAAGAAAGACAAGGAAGACTGCTATAAACAAGTTATCGATGCTTTTGATCAGAAGGAGCTGCGCATGAACTTTATTTGTAAGTAAAGGTAAGACCATAATAACGTTTTTTTTATTAAATGTGCTTTTCATGATGGTATCCTTACATCACACTCAAATTTATAAGCGCAGGCCTAAATTTACCGCATGTCTTTGGTAAGCGCCGCAGTGAGGAGAGGTTTTAAAATAATTAGCGCATGGTTGCCTTTACCGCATGCCTTTGGTAAATGCTGGAGTGAGAAGAGTTTTTCAATTACTTAGCGCCCCGGCGGCAATTCAAGAAAATACGGTATTTATTCATTTGATAGGGAAATCATAATACTGAGAAAACAGACTGTGGAGGTTTCTCTCCTCGGGGTTCCTCGGACCACCAAGCATAGCCACACATGCCCGGATCAGGGTTACAACAAGTCTCTCATGTGCTTTTCAGCAATGGTCTGTTTGTGGTTGTCTCTCGCTCACGCTCGCTCTTGCTCTCGCTCCAGCTCCACCACCTCTCTTCTCTCCGGCTGCTGCCTTTTAACAGAGCGACAGGTAATTAGATACCCTGGCCCAGGTGGGCCATCCACGCTCCTGTCGCAGATCTTAAAGGCGGACCTGGCACACCTCGCTTCGCTGCAGGTCTGCAGGCCACGCCCCCTTCCACACAAACACTTTTTTTGTCGTTGTTCCCCCCAAAAAACAACTAACATTTTTTTAAATGTTTTAAATAAAATAATAACACCTCTTCCCACTGCCCGTCCGCCATTTCAGTCACAGTGGGTAGCAACATACTGCCTTCCTCTTCACCACAAGCAGATAGAGAACCACACAAACTACTAAAAGAAAAAAAAGTAACAGCAAAAATAAAAATCCAAAACATACAGTGAAGCGTCATTTAATAAAAACAACAACAACAAAAAAAAAGAATTGAGGTAAGTGGAAAGGTTCATTGTCAACAGTGAGTGTCACGTGTATCCTATAGTGTCTTTAATTTAGCTATGTAACTAATTATGCAGCCCCAGGTCAATTCAAATTGTTTTGGTCTACCCCTCAGATTATATTTAATTTTCTCTAAATCTAAGAAAAACATGAGGTCCTTAAACCATAGGGAGTCCTTGGGGGCAAACTGTGATTTCCACTCCAATAAAATCCTTCTACGAGCTGGTAATGATGCAAAAGTGATTCTATCCCTAAAAGTCTGCTTAATTTTTTGATAGCTTGGTGGAATTCCAAAAATAGCCAATTCTGAACAACGGGTCAATTTAGAATTTAGTGCATCTGCAAGATGTTTAAAAATATTAATCCAGTAGGCCTTTAGACATTTTATTTATTTTTTTAAAGCAGTATTCCCATATTGTCATGTGCATTAACCCCCCCACCCCCCCACCCCAAAAAAACCCACAGACTTGTCCTGCGTTTTATTATTTATCTCAATTCAAAGCTCACTTTGGAAACTAAATTATTGACGATAACATTTAAGATAGGTCCACTTGTTCTTAATAAATTTCAGCCGTTATTCACAGTCGAGATGCAGTTAAAAATAAAAAAATAAATAGCTACTGAACAATCAGAGAGCCAGGTTTGAGACAGTAGAAGAGTTCATGCGGTTTTATTCTTTAATGTGTGATATTTTACATGTATTTATCTGTCGGCTGGTTTAACTTCTGTCTGTTGAATAAACAAAACAACAGAAATCAGATTTTGTGACAGCTTAATATGGAAGTTCACAAGCTTCAACTTAAATGAGAGTAACAATTCTGCGAACATTTTATAGGTAAAATAAAACACTTTCACACAAATATCCGACATGGTGCCGAAATTCGCTGCTTCACTTGCATGTTACAGTAAAGGAATTAATTAGCAATATTTATCAGCCACTTTGATCGCAAACATACTTTCGCATCTATTGCTCACGATTGGTGTTGGAAAGATTACTTTAAAAATGTAAATATAATAACTTGTTACTTTCTCCAAAAGTAATGTAATCAACATAATTATTATTTTAGCAGATGTAATTAATTACTAAGGAAAGTAATTAATGTGTTTTTTTTTAACTTTCAAATATCTGGTGTATACAGTTGAGAGACGTTTCATGAGAGAAGAGCGCGTGAGTGCGTACCTTTAAAAGGCCGTTCCTGTTGCCAAGTGAAGTCATGTGATCTACCACTATTTATTATTGTTGTTAACTGACTAACGAAACATCCCCTTATTATTTTTACTCTGTATTAATTTCATTGTGTATACAAACAAGTGTTAAAATACAGCTGTTTGGAGGTTTTTCTCCACCAGTCTCTCATCCGGCTGGGATGTGCTGGCGTCATGTCACATATTTTTTGTCTTATTTGAGAAAATTCTGACCCTTATTAAACGGATAAGATTTCATATCAGATGTTGAAAAATATTGACTTATTTCAGCTTATATATATTTGATTTGTATGATTGTTTGTCACGGCCCGTGTGCACCCCAGTGTGCATTCATGGCGGCTGCAGCAGGCGGCTGCATTCAATCGGCTCAATCAGCACTCTACACACCTGTCGCTGATGAGCTTCCTCGACTTCTTAAACGCAAACATGCGTTCCGGGCCAGAACATAGCGAACCTGTTCCTGTACAGTAAGCCCGAATATCTCAAAGCTACTGTATATGCACACTCACTCTCTCTGTGTTTCTCCCCCTCCGTGTTCATTGGTCTCGTGTCCCCTCGTCTTCTTCCAGCAGCATTTCTACACCCCTGCGTCACGAGCTGTGTGTCTCGTTTCCCCGTGTTCCCCTCTGGTTCCCTGGCTCCCCCTCTTGGATCTCGACGTCCCGCCTGGACACGGACTTTGACGCCTCGCCCTCGCCCTTGACCTCCCGCCTGCACACAGACCTCCGAGCCTGCCTTGCCCCCTCTTGGACTTCCGCGCCTCGCTCAACACTTTCGGTAACACTCTAGAGATACTCGCTACACACAGTCACACGCATACACATTTTAGATTATTCACACTCGATTCTATTGTGTATATATATATATATATATATATATATATAGTTAAACGACTTCCCTGCAGTCTGTGCCGTTTTCTTTCCCTGTGCCGTAACATTGTTGGCGTAAGCAATTTAGCTAGGGTGACATATTGAACAAGTTAATGTCGATGATTCACGGAAAAAACAAACGTGCAAGTTTTAAACCTGAACATCACTACAGAGTCTTGATCCTAAACATTTTGAAAAAATCAAAGTTAGACTTAGACTTCCTTTTTATTTTCATTCAAATTTGAACTTTACAGTACAAATAAGAACGAAATTTCGTTGCATTAGCTCTGTGTAGTGCAGGATAAAAAAAAAAAGAAATAAGGTGCAGATATAAATAAATAGATTACTGTACAGATAAATACAATGCACTTTTTCACATGCGTCAATGTTTATGGATGTATGTTATATTGTCTTTTTCATTCCAGCGAGTTAATCCATTTTGGGGGGAGTTGAGGGGATAATTTAATTATGATGCGTTCAAGAGTCTTACGGCCTGCTACGGAGGCTGCGGAACCTCTTCCTAGAGTCCAGCAGTGAAAAAAGTCCTTGGTGGGGGTGGGAGGAGTCTTTGCAAATTTTCTGAGCCCTGGTCAGGCAGCGGCTTTTTGCGATCTCCTGGATAGGAGGAAGAGGAGTCCTGATAATCTTTTCCGCCGTCCTCACCACTCTCTGGAGAGACTTCCAGTCTGAGGCATTGCAGGCTCCAGTTCAGACAGAAATGATGTTGGTCAGAAGCTCTCTATAGTGCCTCTGTAGAATGTGCTGAGAATGGGGGGAGGGAGCTGTGCTCTTTTCATCCGACGCAAAAAGTGCATGCGTTGCTGAGTTCTTTTTACAAGAGCTCCGCTGTGTAGAGACCAGGTTATATTGTCAGTGATCTGCACCCCCAGGAACTTGGTGCTGCTTACCATCTCCACCGCTGTGCCGTTGATGAAGAGTGGAGCCTGGCTGGACTGGTGCTTCCTGAAGTCAACAATTATCTCCTTGGTCTTGTCAAAGTTCAGGACCATATTGTTGGTTCTGCACCAGTCAACCAGATGTTTCACTTCCTCCCTGTAGTCCATGTCGTTATTGTCAGGGATGAGGCCCACTATTTCACTAAGTTAATGAGTATGTTTCACAAAATTTGATGTGGAGCTTAAACCGCTTGATCTGCATGCAGAATCAGTATTCTAATCGTTCTTGTAGCATAGACTCAAAAAGTTGAACGCTGATTTCAATGGTTATTTGTTTTTATTATGACTCGAGGGCAAAGTGAGTCCATTTTGGACCAATCTGGATCCAGAATCTGGAAACTAATTATTTCTATAACACCGATTCAAAAGTCTGAGAATGGATTTCAATGAAATGTTGTGTACAGCTTCACTATGACCATACTTGCCAACCTTGAGACCTCCGATTTTCGGGAGGTGGGGGGTGAACGTGGGGGGCGTGGTCGGGGGTTGGGCGAGGGGCGTGGTTAAGAGGGGAGGAGTACATTTACAGCTAACCATCCTTCCACTTCTACCGCTTATTCCTTTTGCTTTATAGGCCGGTGCCTTTCTCAGCTACAATCGGGCGGAAGGCGTGGTACATCCTGGACACTTCGCCACCTCATCGCAGTATGTGTAGAAGTCTTTATTTATAATTGAATCACTTGTTTATTTTTCAAAAGTTTTTAGTTATTTTTTTATTTTTTTTTTACAAAAAGTTCAAGAAAGACCACTACAAATGAGCAATATTTTGCACTGTTATACAATTTAATAAATCAAAAACTGAGGACATAATGCTGTATTTTACTTCTTTATCTTTTTTTTTCCAACCAAAAATGCTTTGTTCTGATTGGGGGTACTCGAATTTAAAAAATGTTCGTAGGGGGTACATCTCTGAAAAAAGGTTGAGAACCACTGCTCTAAAAGCCGTAGATGTTATTGTCACATATGCATGCACAGTAGATGGCAGTATTTTCCTGTTTAAGAGTGTCAAAATATTGCTATTTACGGCAGACAAACTGCTTTACGGCAGACGAAAACGTGACTGCTGTTGTTGTGTGTTGTTTCCGCGCTGGGAGGACGTTAATGAGACTGCCTAACAATAAACCAACATAAGAAACCAAGAACTCGCCCTCAATCATTCTACAGTTATAACGTCATTGGGCAGGCAAGCTGTTTATATTGTTGTAAAGCGGACGGTAAAACAGGCTGTCGACACGTCACTTGGGTCCGCATGGAGCTGGAGGGGGCGTGGCCTCCAGCTACGCCTGAATTTTGGGAGATTTTCAGGAGAAAATTTGTCCCGGGAGGTTTTCGGGAGAGGCGCTGAATTTCGGGAGTCTCCCGGGAAATCCGGGAGGGTTGGCAAGTATGACTATGACCCAAATACAAAATGATTAACTTCTGAAATCGGAACCCAGAATCTGTATTGAAGCTATTTTGGTAATATTAGGTCATAGTTTTTTGATAAAATATAATTTGAAGCATAGACAAATTGATTAAATTTATCATAATTGTTAATCGTAACCATAAACAACTAACTCTTTGAATACATCTCCAGTTATAAGAAATGTCTTAATGTGACGTAGGTATGCGCCCTACTCAGTGCCCCCCACTAGTCTGACAAGTGCCTTAATTCTCCCAACGAGACAGTTTCAATCTCTTTGTCCTCCGGGTAGTTGATAATGTGTTAATGAAGGGTAAGGTGTACAGGAGCGTGGTTGGCCTCATGGACCGCGATCCTGACCCTAA
This sequence comes from Nerophis ophidion, assembly GCF_033978795.1. Taxonomy (NCBI): domain Eukaryota; kingdom Metazoa; phylum Chordata; class Actinopteri; order Syngnathiformes; family Syngnathidae; genus Nerophis; species Nerophis ophidion. Next base: position 67,154,204 of record NC_084614.1, read on the forward strand.
TTAAACCCTACTAACCCACGGCCATTTCCACAACTTGCGTCTCTTTTGCAGGTTTTTGGGTCCATTACCAGGCTAGATCAAACCAATGGCAGTGTTGCGATGTGCCGCGAATAAAGATGTCTACATCCAAATCTACATGGACTTCTTATTCAATTAACGGGTGTCGAGGTGAAAAGGCGTGGAGGAGAATCTTAAATTCTATGTGAGAAGGCGAAAAAAAGGTATGAGGGCGAGGTGGTGAAGTGGCGAGGGTCAATGCGAGGTCATAGTCCCTGCTAATTTGCTGACACGGGGACGTCGGGTTAGGATGGCCCCCTCATAAGCTTGTTTCTTGAAGAAGCTACCAGGAAGCAGGGGGGGGGGGGGCAAAAGTAACCCTGCCCTGCGATTCCTGTAGCCAATTAGTCGGTATCAATAATTGAGAAGCATTGTCTGCGCAAAGGGGGCACGGCGGAAGATTGAGTTACCCCTCCCTCGTCCAACAAGTCGGGATTGTTATGACAAGCAGAGCCTACATAATGATATTAGAGATTAATAATTCACCTAGCCGAGCCTGCGTCGCTGCAGGTGACGGGTGTGAGGCCACTCTCAGGCGGGCCGCCATCCATCAGCACAGCCAATTATCACAGGTCAAGAATTGAAATTGAAAAGTGTTCTGGGTCTTTATTATGATGTGGAACATCTTAGGTGTACTGTATATATAAACATACATATACATACATACATATATATATACATATATATATATATATATACACACACACACATTAGGTCAGAAAAACACAGAGGCTATATCATCGCTGCAAGCCAGTTTCGCAAGTTTTCCTGCTCGTCCTGGCCACAGAACTTTCCTCAAGAAGGGCTTATCTTTCTCCATGTGATGTCAGATGATACAAAGATTCTGCTGTTTGGCCACAATACCCAGCAATATGTTTGCAGGAGAAAAGGGTGAGGCTTTTAATCCCAAAAAGACCATACCTATCGTCAAGCATGGTGGTGGTAGTTTTATGCTCTGGGCCTGTTTTGCTGCCAATGGAACTGGTGCTTTACAGAGAGTAAATGGGACAATGAAAAAGGAGGATTACCTCCAAATTTTTCAGGACAACCTAAAATCATCAGCCCGGATGTTGGGTCTTGGGCACAGTTGGGTGTTCCAACAGGACAATGACCCCAAACACATGTCAAAAGTGTTAAAGGAATGGCTAAATCAGGCTAGAATTAAGGTTTTAGAATGGCGTTCTCAAACTCTTGACTTAAACGTGTGGACAAAGCTGAAAAAACAAGTCTATGTCAGAAAACTGAACTGCACCAATTTTGTCAAGAGGAGTGGTCAAAAATTCAACCAGAAGCTAGTGGATGGCTACCAAAAGTGCCTTATTGCAGTGAATAATGCCTAGAGACATGTAACCAAATATTACCATTGCTGTATGTATACTTTTGACCCAGCAGATTTGGTCACATTTTCAGTAGACCCATAATAAATTCATAAAAGAACCAAACTTCATGATTCTTTTTTTTGTGACCAACAAGTATGTGCTCCAATCACTCTATCACAAAAAAACAAGAGTTGTAGAAAATATTGGAAACTCAAGACAGCCATGACATTATGTCCTTCACAAGTGTATGTAAACATTTAAAAACAAATTTATATACATTTAAAGGGGAACATTATCACCAGACCTATGTAAGCGTCAATATATACCTTGAAGGTGCAGAAAAAAGACCATATACTTCTTTAACCGATTTCCGAACTCTAAATGGGTGAATTTTGGCGAATTAAACGCCTTTATGTTTATCGCGCTGGAGGCGATGACGTCAGAATGTGACATGGCCGAGGTAACACACCCGCCATTTTCATTTTCTACACATTACAAACACCGGGTCTCAGCTCTGTTATTTTCCTTTTTTTTTTACTATTTTTTGGAACCTTGGAGACATCATGCCTCGACGGTGTGTTGTCGGAGGGTGTAACAACACTAACAGGGAGGGATTCAAGTTGCACCACTGGCCCGAAGATGCGGAAGTGTCTGCCGCCAGACCCCCATTGAATGCGCTGGAGTGTCTCCACATTTTACCGGTGATGACAGACATGGCACAGAGATGTATGGATAACCTGCAGATGCATTTGCAACAATAGTCAACGAAATCACAAAGGTGAGTTTTGTTGATGTTGACTGCCAGCTAATCGATGCTAACATGCTATGCTAATCGATGCTAACATGCGATTTACCGGCGGTGCTAAAGCAGACATGGCACAGAGAAGTATGGATAACCTGCAGATGCATTTGCAACTATATTACGTTTCCTTCCACCCACATTTAATGCGAAAAAAACACTTACCAATCGACGAATTTAAGTTGCTCCAGTGTCAAAAGATGCGAAAGTCCTGATCGTTTGGTCCGCACATTTTACCGGCGATGCTAACGCAGCTATTCGGCCATGCTATGGCTATGAATAGCGTCAATAGCTATTCAGTCAATAGCTTCAGTTTCTTCTTCAATACTTTCATACTCCAACCATCTGTTTCAATACATGCGTAATCTGTTGAATCGCTTAAGTCGCTGAAATCCGAGTTTGAATCCGAGCTAATGTCGCTATATCTTGCTGTGGTATTCCCATTGTTTTTTTACATTGGCATCACTGTATGACGTCACAGGGAAATGGATAGTGGTTTCGAAGATAGCGAAAATAAGGCACTTTAAAGCTTTTTTTAGGGATATTTCGAGACCGGTAAAATTTTGAAAAAAACTTCAAAAAATACAACAAGCCACTGGGAACGGATTTTTATTGTTTTTAACCCTTTTGAAATTGTGATAATGTTCCCCTTTAAAGACCAGGTTGTGGTCCTGCAAACTTAAAGGAGGACCATAATCACCAATACATTGAGTTTTATCCTTTGGCGTTAATTTTTGTTATTTATCTATTCCAAATGGCCTGTAGACAACACAATCGTATAAAGCCCAAAACTTTTTTTCACATAGGAAAACCAATGTCACCTCAGCTTATCTGTCTCAGACATCCAACAATGTCAACACCAAACACCTTGTTGTCTTAACCTTTGCAATTATTTTGACTTGGTACCTGCCCATTTCGAAGAATCAAATCTTGGTTTGTTGTTGCAAAAATTCCTTGTAATAACAAGCAATAAAATACTTTCCATCCATCCATTTTTTACCGCTTGTCTCTTTTTGGGGTCGCGGGGTATGCTGGAGTCTATCTCAGCTGCATTTGGGTGGAAGGCGGCGTACACCCTGGACAAGTCGCCATCTCGTCACAGATAGATAGACAACATTCACACTCACATTCACACACTACACTGCAAAAACTGAAATCTAAGTAAGATGAAATATCTCAAATAAGGGTGATATTTGCTTATTTTCTGTCTGGTAAGATAATTCTTCTCACTAAGCAGATTTTATGTTAGAGTCTTTTACTTGTTTTCAGGGTTTTGCTCCTAATAGATCTCAGTAAGATACTACAGCTTGTTTCCGACATTTTATGACCTATTTTGAGTAAAATATGCTTGAAATGATTTTTGTCCAAGTGTCCAAAACACACCCAGCAATGGTGCACAGGAAGGCGGGGAAGAAGAGGGGGAAAATGCGGCCAATAATGTTCAAAAGTCCCAATTGTGTCCAAAATACCTCCCCGGGGTTCCAGTCCCACAAGTCCCGCCGCCGGCCACACAAGTCCCGGGATACAAAAAATGTCCAAAACGCACCCAGCAAAGTCCCACGGGAAGTAGGGGGGAAAAATGAGAAAAGTCGGCAAAAGTCCCCCAAAATTTTGAAAATACCTACCCAGGTTCGAGTCCCAACCGGGTTCGAGTTTGAGTTTGAGTGCACACTTGAACCCGGGTGGGACTTTTGAACATTTCCCCGACTTTTCTCACTTCTCTCCCCACCTTCCCGTGGGACTTTGCTGGGCGCGTTTTGGACATATTGGGCATCCCGGCCAGCGGCAGAACTTGGGGGACTCGAACCTGTGTAGGTGTTTTGAACATTTTTGGGACTTTTGCTGACTTTTCCAACTTTCATCCCATCTCCCCATGGGACTCAGCTGGGTGCGTTATGAACATTTAGGGCATCCCGGGACTTGCGCGGCCATACATAAGATTTTATGTTAGAGTGTTTTACTTGTTTTAAGTGTTTAGGTCCTAAATGATCTCAGTAAGATATTACAGCTTGTAGCTGAGATTTGATGACCTATATTGAGTAAAACATACTTGAAACGAGAATATCAAATGTTGCAAAGCTGTGTCATCAACACTCACAAGTATAAAACTACTTTTTAAAGTAGGAATTTCTTATTTCAAGAATGTAAAACAAAATCATGACTTTGACACAATTGTTTCTCATATTAAAACAGATGACAGCCAAATAGACTTTGCCGTTTTATTTTCAATGAAACAATAGAAAATACGTACTCGTATGGTAGTACACTTGGTATTAGTGAGAATATACTTATTTTGAGGTATTTTTGGGTTCCTTGAAGTTAGCTAATTTTACTTGTTTTGGAAAGTCTTGACAAGCCAAATTGTATTGTTCTATTGGCAGATAATTTTGCTTAGTTCAAGTAAAATACCCCTCATCTTTTTTTTATTTTTTTTTCTTGTTTTTGAACACTGACTTTTTGCAGTGTGGGGCCAATTTAGTATTGCCAATCAACCTATCCCCAGGTGCATGTCTTTGGAGGTGGGAGGATGCCGGAGTACCCGGAGGGAACCCACGCAGTCACGGGGAGAACATGCAAACGGCTCTGAACCCAGGACTTCTTGTATTGTGAGGCACATGCACTAACCCTTCTTCCACCGTGCTGCCCCAATAAAATACTTTGTATTAGTAACATTATCATTTAGTCGAACCAGCTGAAATAAAATCCTTTTTTAAATTACTTTCATTGCTAAAACAAACAAGAAATAACCATGAAAATGTATATTTCTAAAATTCACAATACAATGTAAATAATTGATTGGGAAAAATATGTCATACTGTTATGAACTAGAAAATATATTAATTCAAACCTAATTAACCAGATCTGACCATAATCTTTATTTTCAAATATTTATCAAGCATGTTATTTTAGTAACCTCAGTAAATAAAATAGTTTTGTATTTATTTTTCTGTCTTGCAAAATGTAGGTTGCTTGCACATCAACAACATCTGGTGCTTTTGAAAGGGGCACCACCAAAGATGCTGAGTGGCACAATTTGTGTGTACGTGTGTGTAAAGAAGACAGATGTGTCAAGCGCACACGCACACGCTCACACACACACACACACATTCCTCACGTCTGTCTTGGTCTCTCGGTGTCCCAGCAGGCCGAGAGTGGACCTTGTGGTCTGCTGGTGGTCTTGAGGGCCTTGGAGCAGCTGCACCTCCAGGCCTCCTGTCACAGAAGCAGATGTTGGAGATTGACAAGGTTCCCCTCATGTCCCCAAGGTTCCTTTCATTGCATTCGGTGTCGTTCTTTTGTAGTTTTCGAACAAACATCTGAAAATGTCAACATATGTATGCTACAATACCTACAAAAATTCATATTATGCATTGTTTGTTTTTACTGTTTTGCTGCCGCCTGTCTGCCTTCTTTTGCAGCGCCTCTCTTATCAATTACGCATTTTTAAGAGCCAGTTATTGACTATGGTTCACTCTAATGCAAGGACTTTTCCACAAGCTTGGCTCCATTGTGATAATCTCTCCTGTTGACTCCGCTCACAGTAGTGTAGCTTATTCTCCACTCGGTTTGAGTGCGCTTTTTGTTTATTTTCACTCTGTTTAAGTGTGCTTTGTGCACTGCAAAAACTGAAATTTAAGTAAAATTAAATATCCCAAATAAGGGGGATATGTGCTTATTTTCTGTCTGATAAGAGAATTATTTTCACTAAGCAGATTTTATGTTTAAGTGTTTTACTTGTTTTAAGTGTTTTGGTCCTAAATTATCTCAATAAGATATTACTGTTATGTATCTACTGGGGAAAGAGACGGCACAGCAACGGGATGTCAAGTTAAATAGGTTTGTTGAAAACTTGATGAATACGTGGCGTGTGTATGCTACTATGTGTCTGCATGAATGGCTATGTGTGGAATTATCATATGTGAATACCGTGATGTTTGTTGAGGTGTGTGTTGGATGAACAGCCTCCAAATCCCAGTGGGAACAAGCTAGGGGAAGTCCAAGGTCCAAGCGGGGGTCAAAGGCAGGAGAGAGGGTGCAAAAGTCCAAAGCTAGGTTAAGGATCTGGGAAGGCAAACGGGTCAAGGAGGGAAACAGCAGTTGTGACACAAGCGCTGAGGGAAGAGCGGGAGAAACAGGGATCAGGGAAACAAAAGGCAACAAGGAAAACCGGCAACGAGTGAGATCAGGAGGTTTTGTCAGAGATGTGCAGCTTACGGGTAGTAGATTACATTCCGACGTCGATGAGTCAGCGTCGGCCATCTTTATACTGCCGTCCTTCAACAACGTCAGGTGTGTCAGGCGTGGACTGCCGCCGGCTGTGGCGGAGAGTGGGCGCGGTTTGCTTGATGAGCGCGGGGGCGTGTCTGGTGTTTCCAGTGGAGCTTCTGCGTGCTCCTGCAGTAGCGGGAAGCGCGGAGTGTGTGTGTGACACAACAATTACAGCTTGTTGCTGAGATTTATGACCCATATTTAGTAAAACATGCCCGAAACTAGAATATCAACTGTTGCAAAGCTGGGTCATCAACACTCACAAGTATAAAACTACTTTTTTAAAGTACCGTATTTTTCGGAGTATTAAAATGCAGAAAATGCATTATAAAGAAGGAAAAAAACACATGTATAAGTCGCACTGGAGTATAAGTCGCATTTTTGGGGAACATTTATTTGATAAAACCCAACATCAAGAACAAACATTTGAAAGGCACTTTAAAATAAATAAAGAATAGTGAACAACAGGCTGAATAAGTGTACGTTATATGACGCATAAATAACCAACTGAGAAGGTGCCTGGTATGTTAACGTAACATATTATGGTAAGAGTCATTCAAATAACTATAACATACAGAACATGCTATACGTTTACCGAACAATCTGTCACTCCTAATCGCTAAATCCCATGAAATCTTATACGTCCAGTCTCTTACGTGAATGAGCTAAATAATATTGTTTGATATTTTACGGTAATGTGTTAGTAATTTCACACATAAGTCGCTCCTGAGTATAAGTCGCACCCCTGGCCAAACTATGAAAAAAACTGTGAATTATAGTCCGAAAAATACGGTAATAATTTCTTACTTCAAGCATGAACAAAAAAAAAATCATGATTTTGTCACAATTGTGTCTAATAATTAAAAGAGATGACAGCCAAATGGACTTTGCTCTTTTATTTTCAATGAAACAATAGAAAATACGCACTCATATAGTAGTACAGTTGGCACAGTACAGTAAACTGACAGTTCATATTTAAACATTTTACATGTGACATTTCAAACAGAAATAGTTCATGCACATTCAGGTAAATTCTTCAAAATTACAATAAAAAAAAAAATTGGCCGGGGGCCGGGCTTTATATATGCGCACTAATTGACTGGAAGAGCACGCATTTGGTGCGATGATGTCATGTTGTCGATGGAAAAATGCATTTTTAGACCATACGATTTGCCTGAGCGGGTAGGAAACCCCGAGAGTAACAAGCGGTTGCCTTGTTGCCTTTCCATTAAGAACAATAAATTAGTTTTTAGTACAAGTGTGCTGGTTTCAAGAAATGTAATGCCGAGCACATATCATTATGTCAAGATAATGGCATTTACTTAATTTAAGAATATTTTTCAACATACTGAGAAAAAAGGTCTCATATTAGTTTTTTCTACCAAGAAAAGTGCACTAGTTATTAGTGAGAATATACTTATTTTAAGGTATTTTGGGGTTCATTGAGGTTAGCTAATTTGACTTGTTTTAGAAACCATTGACAAGCCAAATTTTCTTGTTCCATTGGCAGATAACTTTGCTTAGTTCAAGTAAAATACCCCTAGTTTTTGTATTTTTTCCCCTTGTTTAGGACCACTTACTTTTTGCAGTGTGTTTGTTATTTCACTCCTCATTAGTGCAGTTTTCTTCTTTCTAAGTGTCCATCTGTGCCTTGGTGTCCGATTCTGGCTTTAGCCGTCCAAATATGTTACACTTAAATCTCCTTTGCTATAACGCTAGGAGCCTGTTAACATTGGGTACCCATGGCAAAAATTTGTTCGCTCATCTGTTGCTGAATTTCGTATATCTTGAGATCAAATTGAGCGTCTCCTATTTGTTTCATTATGTGATCATTTGTTTCTTATCTCTTCCTTAGGAGGAAGAGATACGCTAAAAGATACAAGACATCACTGAGACAAAGGAGGTTGAGTTGAGATAACCATTTGAGCAAAACTTGAGAAGTGCACTGCAAAAAGTCAGTCTTCAAAAATAAAAAATATAAATACAAGAATGAGGGGTATTTTACTTGAACTAAGCAAAATTATCTGCCAATTGAACAAGGAAATTTGGCTTGTCAAAACTTTCCAAAACAAGTAAAATTAGCTAACCTCAATGAATCAAAAATACCTTGAAATAAGTATATTTTCACTAATAACAAGTGCATTTTTCTTGGTAGAAAAAAAATATGAGACCTTTTGCTCAATATGTTGAAAAATATTCCTAAATTAAGTTAATGCTAATGGCATTATCTTGACATAAAGAAATAAATTATTACTTTAAAAAATTACTTTTATACTTGTGGGTGTTGTTGACACAGCTTTGCAACAGTTGATATTCTAGTTTCAAGCATGTTTTACTCAATATAGGTCATGACATCTCAGCTACAACCTGTAATATCTTACTGAGATAATTTCAGACCAAAACCCTCTAAACAAGGAAAACACTCTAACATAAAATCTGCTTAGTGAGAATAATTATCTTATCAGACATAAAATAAGCAAATATCACCCTTATTTGAGATATTTAATCTTACTTAGATTTCAGTTTTTACAGTGTGGTAAGTGGGATTTACCATGAATTAATTAACGCGGATCCCGACTTAAACAAGTTGAAAAACTTATTCGGGTGTTACCATTTAGTGGTCATTTGTACAGAATATGTACTGAACTGTGCATTCCACTAATAAAAGTTTCAATCAATCAATCAATCAATCAAAAAATGGATACACAGAGGAGATCTCAAATGAAGAGAATGAAATGAGATCTCTGAGACAAATATGGGAATTACAAGCAATGTACACACCAGACAAGTCGCCACCTCATCAGAGGACAACACAGATAGATAGACAACCATTCACACTAGGGACAATTGAGTGTTACCAAACAGCCTACATCAGAGAGAGAACCCACGCAGTCAGGCGGTTAACATGCAAACTCCACACAGAAAGACGCCGGGCCCAGGAATGGAACCCACAAGCTTCTCACTGTGAGACACAAGCTTTATAATGTTGTGGAAGTCGCTTCCTTCCGGGTTCTTTGGGTCACCAGTCACGGACATCACCACTCCTTTTGAAGTTTAATAATAATATTTATTGCTCAATGGATCGTGCAAAAAGTCCTTCTGTGGTTTTCAGCAATTGTCTTCGCTTCAGAGTGGTCTGTCTTGCTCTCCTTGTGCTTCGACAACCACCATCAACCACCCCTTCTCCTTCCCGACTGCTGCCTTTAACAGAGCGACAGGTGATTAGACAAACACTCTCAGCTGTGTCATCTACGGCCCTGTCGCTGATCTCGAAACCGGTTCTGCCACACCCCGCTTCACTGTAGGTTCGCGGGCCACGCCCACCACAAAAGTCGACGCATGTTAAAAGGTCTCAAAAAGTGTTTTTTGAGCACATTATGGCTGTTTTGGGTTACGTTTTGAATATCAGAATTGTAGTCATGTAGTCAATTGTAGTGTGTGTAAGGAATCAACAAATGAGTAGATTATGTCAATAAACTATATAGAGGTGTCAAACTTATTTTAGATCAGGGGCCACACGGAGAAAAAGCTACTCCCGAGTGGGCCGGACTGGTAAAATCATGGCACGATAACTTAAAAATAAAGACAACTTCAGATTGTTTTCTGTGTTTAAAAATAGAACAAGCACATCCTGAAAAAGTACAGATCATAATGTTGTTGTTGTTGTTTTTTACACTTACATGCTGCGGTTGATAGTATTCTATCTTTATTTGTCGTTATTTATACTTTCTGAATAAATTAGGTGATAATGTTGATTAGTCAACTCATTGGTGTTGGTTTTTTAATCTATCAACATAGAAAAATACATCAAAATCAGATTACAGTAAGTTATTCATGTAGTTTGATCATTTTCCTCAACTGACATATGTAGCATCATCTACAACGATACAAAGAATTGCTCTTGCGACATCCAGTGGACACATTTAGAACAGCAGTTTCTTTCATTCAAAAATTTCAGGTTAATTTTTATACTTAGCAAACTCACACTGCGGGCCTGATAAAAACCTGTTCTCGGGCCGTACGTTTGACACCCCTGATATAGACCATACACCTGAATTAATTATTTTCTCAAATTGTGGCATGATAGAAACTGAAATATGATTGAAGTATAGTTAAAAATGTCCCATTAAAAATGCATTAGTCTTTTTTTTTTTTTACAGAGATAGAAAAGTGACATAGCCGAAAGTAAAATAATAAGCAGTGAGAGACGACACCAAGTATATCTGTCCCTGAAACATAATTGAGACACATCGGAAACCAGCTTATTCATTTCTCATTTTTGTCCGAGTTGAGCTCAGGAAGAGAGGCAACTGTTAGACGATTTTGAGACCTCGCACAGTGGTCACTGTAACACTTATTTCTTAGGAGACACATCTTAGAACTCAAATAGTCAGTATAGAGACAAAACTAAATATATCTCTCACTGACACATATTGGAAACCCAGTGGCGGGTTGTGCGTTTCCCACATAGGCCTTCAGTTATGTCCGACTTCAGGAATTACCTCTCAAAATACCATCATTGGTGTCACCACATGACCATTGCTGAAGAAATACTATAAAGGAATACATTTACGCCCTACTGGGCATTGAATCACCACCAAGAGTGTACAAAAGGGTAATTTTTTGCGCATTTAAAAGTCAATAAACCCGCATCAGCAATTAAAACATATCTTATGTAGTAGTATCCAAATTAAAATTGCAAAAAACTAGGGAGAAGCAGTGGGAAATGGATGGATGGATGGATTTTAAACTTGAAAGAAATAAAGAAATAAAATATCTGAACTCACAATCTGTTGAACCCATTCGAGCTTCCGGGGTTGGCCGACATCGTCTCACAAGATGTAGTTTCTCTTTAAACATCCTTTTTGAAAGTGGCTTTGCAAATATACAGTATGTGTTGTCTTGTGTAATCATAAAAGATGTAGACGAGGCGTGTTAACACTTACACTAAGACTTAGACTTCCTTTTTCCTGTCATTCAAATTTGAACTTTACAGTACAAGTAAGAACGAAATTTTGTTGCATTAGCTCTTGGTAGTGCAGGATAAAAAAAAAGCAATAAGGTGCAGATATAAATAAATCGATTACTGTACAGATAAATACATTGCACTTTTTCACATGCGTCCATGTTTATGGATGTACGTTATATTGTCCTTTTTTTTCCCAGCGAGTTAATCCATTTTGGGGGAAGTTGAGGGGATAATTTAATTATGATGTGTTCAAGAGACTTACAGCCTGAGGGAAGAAGCTGTTACAGACCCTGGAGGTTCCGCTCCGGAGGCTGCGGAACCTCTTCCTAGAGTCCAGCAGTGAAAACAGTCCTTGGTGGGGGTGAGAAAAGTCTTTGCAGATTTTCGGAGCCCTGGTCAGGCAGTGGCTTTTTGCGATCTCCTGGATAGGAGGAAGAGGAGTCCTGATAATCTTTTCCGCCGTCCTCACCACTCTCTGGAGAGACTTCCAGTCTGAGGCATTGCAGGCTCCAGTCCAGACAAAGATGCTGTTGGTCAGCAGGCTCTCTATAGTGCCTCTGTAGAATGTGTTGCCTGAGTTCTTAAAGTTTACTCCACAAGGTGCTCATCAAAAACATCCCGCTGCCAACTAGGCCTTCAGTGATATCCGACTTCAATGATTACCTCGCAAAATACCATAATTGTTGTCACCACATGACCATTGCTGGAGAAATGCTATACAGGAACACATTTGCGCCCTACTGGGCATTGTACAAAACGGGTTGTTTTCTGGTGCATTTAAAAATCAATAAACCCGCATAAGCAATTAAAACATATCTTATGTGGTACTGTCAAAATTAAAACTGCAAAAAACATTAAGATTTAAAAAAATATATATCTTTGAACTCACTATTCGACGCCGTATAATCCAGTGGTACTCCTCGTCGTCGGCTGATTCGAGTGGAAACGGCGAGCATTTTCCCATTTGATCGCCAGAACAGCCGAGCTATCTTCCAAGGTTGGGCGACTTTGTCTCAAAAGATCAATCAATTTTTATTCATATAGACCTAAATCACAAGTGTCTAAAAGGACTGCACAAGCCACAACAACATCCTCGGTTCAGATCCTACATAAGGGCAAGGAAAAACTCACAAACCAGTGGGATGTCAATGTGAATGACTATGAGAAACCTTGGAGAGGACCGCAGATGTGGGTGACGCCCACCCTTCCCCTTCTAGGGGAGACTGGATGCAATGGACGTCGAGTGGGTCTTGCATCATATTGTGAAAATCCAGTTCATAGTGGATCTAACATAATAGTGAGAGTACATGCTCTTCAAGCAGACATCAAAGCGAAAATATCCAATAAAACTGCCAGAACCAAAATACTTGTCCCGTTCCTTTTTAATCTTCTATGTGAAATAATTCAGTTCAGAAAATGTTGACTTTGATTGCACCAAATCCTTGAAATTACCACAAATACACTAGGACCGAGACAGACTAGAGTGGAAGCCATATTTACTTCCGTGAACACTGCAGCTCATGCAACATCATGTCCGCATACAGGTCAGGTTGCATTCACATTAGAATCCTTTTTTTTTTTTTGTAATGTAAATGGCCACTAAAAAGATCGAATTTAACATCAAAAATCTGAATTGGACATTTGACACTGCAGTGAGAAGTCATCAAATATCCATCCATCCATCCATCCATCCATCTATCCTATTTCTATAGCTTGTCCCTCTAGGGCAGTGGTCCCCAACCTTTTTGTAGCTGCGGACCGGTTGACTCTTGATAATGTGTCCCGTGGCCGTGTGTGGGGGGGGGGGCATTATTTTTTTTATTTTTTTTTTGTCATGGAAAAGGGAGGTTTTTTGGGTTGGTGCACTAATTGTAAGTGTATCTTATGTTTTTTATGTTGATTTAAAGGCCTACTGAAATGAGATTTTCTTATTTAAACGGGGATAGCAGGTCCATTCTATGTGTCATACTTGATCATTTCGCGATATTGCCATATTTTTGCTGAAAGGATTTAGTAGAGAAAATCGAGGATAAAGTTTGCAACTTTTGGTCGCTCTTAAAAAAGCCCTGCCTTTTCCGGAAGTACTGCGCGTGACGTCACAGATTATCGGACTCCTCACATCCACCCATTAATTACAATCATGGACGCCAGCAGCGCGAGCGATTCTGACCGAGAAAGCGACAATTTTCCCATTAATTGAAGCGAGGATGAAAGATTCTTGTTTGAGGATATTGATAGCGACGGAGTACAAAAAAATAAAAATAAAAAAAGCGACAGCTCCGGGCGACGGCAGTGTGAGCATTTCAGATGTAATTAGACACATGTACTAGGATAATTCTGGAAGATCCCTTATCTGCTTATTGTTTTAATAGTGTTTTAGTGAGATTTTAAAGATTGTAAAGTAAAGATTGTAAAGACATACCTTGAGGTCGGATGGCTGCGTTGAACACACTGTGTCTCAGAGAGAAGCCGAGGAGCCAAGCTCACAGCTGCTGCAGAACGACGAATAATCCACAGATGTCTTCGGTAAGATAAATATCACAATTTCCCCATCCAAAAACATGCTGGTTGGCGTAGAGAAAACATGTTCGCTCGACCCGCTCTGCTTTCACAACAAACAAAGAAACGCCGGCTGGGTCTCGGTGCTAAAGACAGCTGGAATCTACCGCTTTCCACCAACAGCATTGTTCTTCATAGTCTCCATTATTAAAGGAACACATTGCAAAAGATTCAGCAACCCAGATGTCCAAAATACTGTGTAATTATGCGGTTAAAGCAGACGACTTTTAGCTGTGTGTGTGCGCAGCGCCAATATTTCCTCACAGTCCGTGACATCACATGTATACGTCATCATTCCACGACGGTTTCAACAAGAAACTCCCGGGAAATTTAAAATTGCAATTTAGTAATCTAAAAAGGCCGTATTGGCATGTGTTGCATTGTTAATATTTCATCATTGATATATAAACTATCAGACTGCATGGTTGGTAGTAGTGGGTTTCAGTAGGCCTTTAATTAAAAAAAATAATAATAATAATAATTTATTTAAAAAAATGTAAAAAAAAATTATTTAAAAATTCTTCTGCGGCCCGGTGGTTGGGGACCACTGCTGAAATCAATCCCAACTGCACCTGGATAAGTTGCCACCTCATCACAGGGCCATGTCAAACAAAAAGTCAAAGCGCGGCCATTAAGCCACGAGAACATGAAGCAAGGCCATCGACTTCACAGGATTTGGTTGCAACATCAAACACTTATGCACTTTCTTATTCACTTTGTGGCTAATCGGGAAAAGCGTCTCCCTTCCATAAGCAAAACATTTAATAATACATCTCGCCATCAGAGCATGGGAATTGTTTTCTTCTGGAGAGGATGAGGATGAATAACTTTGACTGAGGCGTCACTCAGATCATCTGGTTGACATTTTAACCTTCGCCCTCTTGAAGCGCTGACGGTACAATCAATAAATTAGCAATGACAATGTCAGATCTGTGCGTTGTAATCGCCAGGCTGTGCATTATTCATCCATGGCAAGAAGACAAATGATTGCTAGACTACTGAACAAAGTGGGACTGATTTTTTTTTGTTTGTTTTTTTGACTGACGTATTGCAATAAGACTGTTGTGCTAACTTTGAACTTTCATGCTAAATACCTGGTAGATGCAACATTCAAGAGTCATTTATTGGCCAATAATACAAAACACCTTTTAAAAGTACAAAACCCAAAACCAGTGAAGTTGGCATGTTGTGTAAATCGTAAATAAAAACAGTATATAATGATTTGCACGTTGTGTCCTCCGGACCAAAGAGGAAAAGAACCATCCGGACTTTTATTGCCGCAAAGTTCAAAAGCCAGCATCTGTGATGGTATGGAGGTGTATTAGTATCCAAGGCATGGGTAACTTACACATCTGTGAAGGCACCATTAATGCTGAAAGGTACATACATATGTTACCATCCAAGCAACGTATTATTCATGGACGCCCCTGCTTATTTCAGCAAGACAATGCAATGCCACATCCTGCACGTGTTACAACAGCATGGCTTCCTAGTAAAAAAGTGCGGGTACTAGACTGGGCCTGCCTGTAGTCCAGACCTTTGGGGACGGCGTGGCGAAGTTGGGAGAGTGGCCGTGCCAGCAATCTGAGGGTTACTGGTTCAATCCCCACCTTCTACCATCCTAGTCATGTCCGTTGTGTCCTTGGGCAAGACACTTCACCCTTGCTCCTGATGGGTCCTGCTTAGCGCCTTGCATGGCAGTTCCCGCCATCAGTGTGTGAATGTGTGTGTGAATGGGTGAATGTGGAAATACTGTCAAAGCGCTTTGGGCTCCTTAAAAAGAGGTAGAATAGCGCTATACAAGTACAACCATTTACCATTCTCTCCTATTATGAAACCTAAAATACCACAACAAAGACCCCGGACGGTTGAACAACTTAAGCTGTACATCAAGCAAGAGTGGGAATGGGAATCCCTCTATGTCCACTACTTGCTGTACATATCTTACCAGGTCAGACCTACACTGTTTCAACGTCTATTTCTCTGATGATGCAATTGTTGATGACTGAAGTGCTGATATCAACCAAACATATACCCCCCCGCCCCTCCACATCCCACAACCTGGATTGTAAATAATGTAAATAATTCAAAGTATGTACACTGATGATTAACCTGTGTGATGATTGTATTATGCTGATAGTATATATTTGTACCATGAATTGATTAACGTGGACCCCGACATTAACAAGTTGAAAAACTTATTCGGGTGTTACCATTTAGTGGTCAATTGTACGAAATATGTAATATGTACTGTACTGTGCAATCTACTAATAAAAGTTTCAATCAATCAATCAAAAATAATTCCACCTGAAAAGTTTAAAAAATTGGTCTTCTCAGTTTCCAAACGCGTACAGAGTGTTGTTAAAAGGAAAGGCCATGTAACACAGTGGTAAAAAGAAGCCCCTGTGCCAACTTTTTTGCAATATGTTGCTGTAGATAAATTCTAAGTTAATGATTATTTGCAAAAATAAAATATGTTTCTCAGTTGGAACATTAACTAGCTAGTCTTTGCAGTGTATTCAATTGGATATAAGTTGAAAATAATTAGGAAATCGTTGTATTCTGTTTTCGTACCAACGTCACTGGTTTTGAGTTTTGAACAATCTCTGCCATGCTTGTTTCATACTGAAAGATAATTTGACCCCATGTTCTCTCCCTGCTGTGATATTGCCGCCTTCCAAAGTAAAACAAAAAGAGCATTAAAGAGCCTTGTTGGTCCATCCACCCATCCATTTTCTACCGCTTATCCCTTTCGGTGTCGCGGGGGGTGCTGGAGTCTATCTCAGCTGCATTCGGGTGGAAGGCGGCGTACACCATAAACAAGTCACCACCTCATCACAGGGCCAACACAGATAAACAGACAACATTCACACACCAGGGCCAATTTAGCAATCCAATCAACTTTATTCATATACCACATTAAAACCACAAAATGTTTCCAAAGTGCTGCACAACAATATTAAAAACAACATTCAAATACTATCCTGAGCTCCACCAATGACTGAATAAAAACAAAAATTAAAAATAAATACATATAAAACCAATACAAAAACAATATAGAATAAATATGATTAAAAACGATTTTAAGGGTGAAATTAATTAAAACATCCATCCATTTCCTACCGCTTATTCCCTTTGGGGTGGCCGGGGGCATGCTGGTGCCTATCTCAGCTCCAATCGGGCGGAAGGCGGCGTACACCCTGGACAATCTACCACCTCATCACACGGCACCAATTAAAAAAGGAAATAGAAATCAACATTTTAAAACACATAGGGCAACAGAGGACTACACAACTCACTTAGTGTTAAAAGCCAGAGAATAAAAATGGGTCTTAAGACGAGACTTAAAACACTCCACTGTGGGAGCAGTTCGAATATGGAGGGGCAGAGTTTTCCAGAGCTTAGGGCCGACCACAGAGAAAGCCCTGTCTCCCCTAGTTTTAAGTCTAGTCTTGGGCACCACGAGCTGAAGCTGGCTCTCGGACCTCAGAGCGCGCGCAGGGTTGTAAGTTTGGATGAGGTCCGAGATGTAATGAGGTGCCAGTCCATGTACAGCTTTAAAATCCTACTGAAATGAGATTTTCTTATTTAAACGGGAAGAGCAGGTCCATTCTTTGTGTCATACTTGATCATTTCCCGATATTGCCATATTTTTGCTGAAAGGATTTAGTAGAGAACATCCACGATAAAGTTCGCAACTTTTGGTCGCTAATAGAAAAGCCTTGCCTGTACCGGAAGTATGTGCGCGTGACGTCACGAGTTGCAGGGCTCCACACATATTCACAATGTTAATAATGGGAGCCACCAGCAGTAAGAGCAATTCGTACCGAGAAAGCGACAATTTCCCATTAATTTGAGCGAGGATGAAAGATCTGTGAATTAGGATATTGATAGTGAAGGACTAGAGAAAAAAAGAAAAAAAGCGGCAGCTCCGGGCGGTGGCAGTGTGAACGTTTCAGATGTAATTAGACACATTTACTAGGATAATTTTGGAAGATCCCTTATCTCTGTCACCACCTAGTGGTTTGTATTCAGTTTCCTTTGTTGGTGCAGTTGACCTTGTGACCTCACTCCAGTTCTCTTTCTCCTGCAGTTTCCGTCTCTCTCGTGGCTGGAGCTGCGAGACGTGCACAGCTGTTTCTAATTCTGATTGACGATATTTAACCTGCACTTTGGCAGCTGGATGGCACTTGGCGATTCAACGCTGTGGCTTCACTCCGAGAACTCCCTTGCATTTTGCTACGCTTGTTTCTGATTGCTCCTGGTGCCATCCAGCCTGTGTCTTAGTTTGTAGTTGCACGTCTTGCAAACTCCATCCTAAATTTAGTTCAGATTGGATAGCTTTTGTTGTTTTTGCCACAAAGCCCTTTTTGAGTTTACCTTCTTGCTTCGTCATCCTTAGTTCTCTCCTTTTTGGAACACCCTTAGTTGTAAGTACGTTCTACTGAGTAAAGAGACTGTTTTACTCACCTTTTGTGTGTCTGCATCCTTGGGTTCCTCGCCATACTTGTAGTACCAAACCGTGACAATCTGCTTATTGTTTTAATAGTGTTTTAGTGAGATTGTAAAGATTATAAAAGATTGTAAAGACATACCTCGAGGTCGGATGACTGCGGTGAACACAAAGTGTCTCAGAGAGAAGCCGAGGACCCAATCTCACAGCTGCCGCTGCTGCAGGACGACGAATAATCCAATGATTTCTCTGGTAAGATATATATCACAATTTCCCCATCCAAAAACATGCTGGTTGACGTAGAGAAAACATGTTCACTTACAAAGAAACATCGGCTGTGTCTCGGTGCTAAAGACAGCTGCAATCCACCGCTTTTCACCAACAGCATTGTTTTTTATAGTCTCCATTATTAAATGAACACATTGCAAAAGATTCAGCAACACAGATGTCCAAAATACTGTGTAATTATGCCACTAAAGCGGACGACTTTTAGCCATAACTGGTGCTGAGCTAATATTTCCTGACAGTCAGTGACGTCATGGGTACGCGTCATCATTCCGCGACATTTTCAACATGAAACTCGCGGGAAATTTAAAATTGCAATTTAGTAAACTAAAAAGGCCGTATTGGCATGTGTTGCAATGTTAATATTTCATCATTGATATATAAACTATCAGACTGCGTGGTCGGTAGTAGTGGGTTTCAGTAGGCCTTTAAAAACAAAGAGAAAGGTTTTAAAATCAATTTAGTGCTGCCAACCAACCTACACCCAGGTGCATGTCTTTGGTATAAAGAATAAATAATGTAATCCGAAAAAAAACAAGATTGAAGATATTCTTTCACATCAACAAACTTACATAAAGATAAATCCCGCCCCCTTTGTCTACGATCCTACGCCACCCCTCTTTTTAACCACTCCTTCCTTTTATGCAATGTCATGTTTGCGCATTACGTATTTGTTTTTTATTTTTGTCAAAGGAGGCTATGTCAAGCCATTAAAAAAGAATAAGCACTTATAACATATTCAAAGAGGGCATGTCTGGAGTGTAAAGTCAAGGGGGGGTAAGCTATGATTCATTAATGGAGCCATGAATAGATAACTCACTGTTGTATGATATCATATTCGCTATTCAATTCACAGCGACTGTGCTTCAAATAATCACCACTATGGTGTTCCTAAAAGGATTTGTGCTGCGTCTTTAAACAATTCATAAGCATACTGAGCTTTGCTACAGTGCTCATTTTGAATGATGCAGGCGCTATGAACAAAAGTGATGCACATTTTCGGATTAAGAGACCAATCAGGATAGTCCACGAAGTATTAAGTGAAGTTCACTGGATTTACACTGGAGGGGCCTGATCTTCCAAAGGTTTGCGTGTATTAAAACATGCGTAAATAGGCTCGATGAAAACTTTTAGACTGGGGTTGCTCTTCTATGCAGTACTCCCGCCACCCCACAGGGGGCAACAGCGAGGCATATGTGTCAAAATGAAGCAGCAGTGGGGTGAGTAGAAGAAGGTTACTCATTCAACAATGGAAAAAATCAAAATAAAATGCAAAAATCAGACTTTTAACAATGACTGGACCACAATGTATGAATGTTCTGCCCCGAGCAAATGCTGTAGTCATTGTTTCTTGTAGGACCTTTTAGGCAACAGACAAGCAGCATCAACTAGTGATGGGTTGATGAGGTGTCATGTATCGTTTCGACACATTGCAAAGCTGTATTGATACTGTGTCAATACTGTGTCACTAAATACTGACATCTGCTGGACATTAAAAATCCCTACCTATGGACCGACTCAACTGACACTGAATAATAATAACACAGAAATGACACTGAACATTATTGCACTACAAATAGACCAATAATAATACCAATAGAAATAACACTCTTGATGAAAATTCAATCAATCAATCAATCAATGTATTTTATTTCGGCAATCTTCACATAAAACAAAGAACAACAACAAGAAATTAATTGCGTTAATTATCTCTATAATCGACAATACAATTGTTTCAAATGCAACAATACATATATGTAATGCAAATTTGAATTACAAAAGAAAGCAGATAAATTGAGGGGAAGAAAAAGAAGTGAACTGTATTAACCTTGTAGATTGTTATAGTACCATTGGGTTAAGCTTTGTCAGTGTGCCGTGTTTTATCCAGTTTTCCCTAAGGGGAACAACGTTAATATATGTTTGATGAAACGTGATTATACGCATGAGTGTATGCATATGTGTTTGTAAATGTACAGAATGTGTGTATGTATGTTTGTACAGTGAATGTTCTTGTGGATGTATGTACATATATATGTATCGTATTTTTCTGGGTATAAGTCGCTCCGGAATATAAGTTGCACCTTACGAAAATGCATAGTAAAGAAGGAAAAAAACATATTTAAGTCGCATTTTTTGGGGAAATGTATTTGATAAAACCCAACACCAAGAATAGACATATGAAAGGCAATTTAAAATAAATAAAGAATAGTGAACAACAGGCTGAATAAGTGTACGTTATATGACGCATAAATAACCAACTGAGAAGGTGCCTGGTATGTTAACGTAACATATTATGGTAAGAGTCATTCAAATAACTATAACATATAGAAAATAATATAAGTTTACCAAACAATCTGTCACTCCTAATCGCTAAATAATATTATTTGATATTTTACGGTAATGTGTTAATAATTTCACACATAAGTCGCTCCTGAGTATAAGTCGCACCCCCGGCCAAACTATGAAAAAAACTGCGACTTATAGTCCGAAAAATACGGTCTGTGGGAGAGTATGTACCCATATATGTGGGTAAGTACCAATGTATGCGCTTACGTTAGTTGATGGTTAGCGCCTTGCATGGCAGCTCCCGCCATCAGTGTCAAAGCGCTTTGGGCTCCTTAAAAAGGGGTAGAAAAGCGCTATACAAGTACAACGATTTACCATTTACGTATGTGTTATTGAATGAATATATGTATGTGTGTATATATGTATGAATAATTGTGTGTACAGTATATGAGTAAGTATGTGAATTTGTATGTACAAACGTACAATAGATTTGTCTCCCAGTGTGTACAGGAGCCAAAGTATTGCCCCAGCCACCCGGAGAGCCCAACCCAAAACAGCAGGTGCACTGCCCAGGGAATAAGGGACCATCGTAGCCAGGCCGGCCAGTGACTGGGACCCCAGAGCCGGGTCAACCGTGGCACCCTGTTAGAATAATTATGTACATATTATCATCATAACTATATGCTTAAGGGCCGTCACTATAAAGTATTGTCAATTTGTGCTGAAGTGTTTTTTCTGTATTTGTGCTGAGCTAGCATTCTGAGAGATTGCTTGCCTTTCTTTCCAATGAGTGTTCTGTCCAGATTCCGCCTGCTGACTGCCAAGGCCAAACATTCTGTTCTGGGACCAGAGGTGGGTAGAGTAGCCAGAAATTGTACTCAAGTAAGAGTACTGTTAGTTTAGAGATGTATTACTCAAATAAAAGTAAGGAGTAGTCACTCAAATATTTACTTGAGTAAAAGTAAAAAGTATAATGTGAAAAAACTACTCAAGTACTGAGTAACTGATGAGTAACCTGATTACGGCAACAAATAATGCACAAAAACATAAAAATAGCAATGAGCAAATTCAGAGCCAGGAATATCTCTTAAACAACTAAAACAATAATATATATTAAACAATAGTACATTAAAATAAAAAAAATAAGGCACATTGAGCCACAATAACTTAACAGCACCATAGGCTCAGTAGGCATTGATTGATTGATTAATTGATTGAAACTTTTATTAGTAGATTGCACAGTACAGTACATATTCCGTACAATTGACCACTAAATGGTAACACCCCAATAAGTTTTTCAACATTTATCAATTACTTAATAAATGACCAAGTCGAGGTGATCTACCTCATATATACATATACATACACACATATCATATATACACACACACACACATATATATATATATATATATATATATATATATACATACACATTTATATATACAGTATATAATTTATATTTATTTATTTTGCCGTTTTTGTTGACATGTTAAAGGTGTTTTAATGAATCTATGTTTAACACATAAATTCCTATCTTTCCTGAAGACAAGAATATATGTTGGTGTATTACCTGATTCAGATGACTTGCATTGATTGTAATCAGACGTCCACGTTTTCAAATGGAGGAGAAAAAAAGTTCCTCTTTTCTGTCCAATACCACATGAAAGTCGTTGGTTTTTGGCATTTTATTTGTTCAGCTTCCATATTCGTTTTTATACACTTTACAAGAAATACATTGGCGGCAAACTCCGTAGCTTGCTACCTTGTTTACCCTGGCTTTCGGACTCTTATTTTGTTAGCGCAGGCGCGATTGAGCAGCACTTTTATTGTGAAGACAAGAACTGTGCGATCAGTCTTTAGGCTTTTGACGGGAAGTACGGTTGAAATAAAAAGTGTATTTTTTCATTTACACTTTTTATTGATTGATTGAAACTTTTATTAGTAGATTGCACAGTACAGTAAATAATCCGTACAATTGACCACTAAATGGTAACACCCGAATAAGTTTTCAACTTGTTTAAGTCGGGTCATGTGACCACCTGGCTCTGTTTGATTAGTCCAACGTCACCAGTGAAACGCAGGCATGCGCAGTTCCTACGTTGAAGCTCTGTCATAAACCAAAATAAACATTAACAGATCGATAAACAAAAGTAGCGAGTAGCGAGCCGAATGTAGATAATGGAGCGGAGTAAAAGTAGCGTTTCTCCTCTATAAATATACTCAAGTAAAAGTAAAAGTATGTTGCATAAAAACTACTCGTAGAAGTACAATTCATCCCAAAAGTTACTCAAGTAAATGTAACGGAGTAAATGTAGCGCGTTACTACCCACCTCTGTCTGGGACCAAGAACAAGCACAGACTGGGCGATAACACCAAGTGTCAACATATTTGCATTTTTGTATTATCATATTTTGTGTCGAGTCCACCCCCCTTTCCCTCAGTCACAATGACGTAATAGGGATTTTCCTAATAAATACAGGCTGTTCTTTAGAACGTTGTTTGGATCTGTAACTAGAGTGCAGCCCAAATCACTTGTCTCCTCATGAGCCCTATTTAACTCTGTGTCTGCTTGGTTCTTTGCTTCTTGTCTGATTAATAGATGTCATCAGTGTTTGAACCTGACACACCCTAAAAGGCCAGCGGCAGGCCATAGAGGACAAGGCACAGGAGAAGCAGAGGACAGCCAGCCCCCGAGCCAGCGGGAGACCAAACCCAACGACGGCAGAAAGACGGGACGCCCCGCCCCGAGGGGCCCAGAAACTCCCTGCAGCCGGACGGGAAGACCGCCCTGCCCCACCAGCAACCGGGCCCCCATGAGCTCAGACCTACCCACTCAAGTCGGCCGCCGCAGGACCGCCAACACAAGGCTACGGGAACTTTCACATGAAATCCGGACACGGGTTGGACCACTCCTTATGCATCAGTCAGTGACGTCTCGGCGCACCGACTTGTCTACATGCAAGACCCGGCTGGCCCCACTATGGCCTGGACGCTCACATTATTAACTGTATCCACCCTGGTTCCTGGGTTTCACTTCGAATGGCTTCAGTTTTAGTAGTAAATGTATGCAAGTTTTGTGGGAGTACTTTCAAATCTGTTGAGTGATTCAGTGATTGCACATTGAAATATAGAAAAATATTGTAAGACTTCGTTTAAAGTGGTCTACAACAGGAAATAACATGCTCTTTAATCGTTGTAGCCAACATTATTTTACAAAACATAGTCTCTTCAAAACGCTGCACGGCGGTGAAATCCCTTTCAAACCCAACCGAGCCGGCCTACTCTTTCATCCTTTGACTGAAAATAACAGCAACACGCTGTTAAAGTGTGGGAAGTTGCATAAGCTTTGTTATGAAGTCAGCCGAGGGAGCCGACTTCAAGCTCATCTCGCTGACACAAAGAAATGCCTCCTCGAAGC
Organism: Nerophis ophidion; assembly: GCF_033978795.1. Taxonomy (NCBI): domain Eukaryota; kingdom Metazoa; phylum Chordata; class Actinopteri; order Syngnathiformes; family Syngnathidae; genus Nerophis; species Nerophis ophidion. The sequence continues at coordinate 67,178,621 of NC_084614.1, forward strand.
ACCAAGACAAGCAAAGCCCTTCATCTTGGAACTGATGACACATGAATGTTGTTGTTACTGCTCTGTTAGGTTGTTGACTTCGCTGTACCCCTTACCGGTTATACCGTCAAGAGCTGCGTGCGGATTCTGCGGCCTGGTCTAATTGCCGCATGGACTCTCTGCTTGCCAGGCCTGCTTCTTGTCTTGAAAAAAATTATGTTTGTAGTCGGCTGTCGGGCTTTTATCTATATTTTAAGCCCCACACAAGGTGTACAGTCGGCCTGGAGCTTGTTACAAGGGCCAACCGTTGCATAATTCATGAGGAGAAGCCGTTTGCTGCAGCGGGCTAAATAAAAGATCTGCCAGAGGTGGATTGCTGGACAGAGGAGCCCCACTGTACTCTACCTGCTCTTCCACCTAGTGGAAATGCAGCTCGAGATGTGTGGCCTCTGCAGGTCAATAACTGGCGTAAAGATGACACATGCTCAGAGTCAGGGCTTGCAGTTCCCCCTTGCGCTGCGGTTGCGTGACGGAGGCTGACATGGCACCCGGAGCTCTTCTTATGTCATAAGCAAGGTAGGGACAAGCCACTGGGGTACCAGGATGAGGTGTCATCATGCAGTTTCACATCTTCACCTCAGAGAGAAGTGTTATGTAACCTTTTTTTGCAATCGGGTGAAATGCATTTGTTGTCACTCTACTTTGTCAACAGGCTACAATAGTTAATGTACGGAATCAAAATTAAAAATGCAAACAAGAACAGGACGGCGTAGCACAGTTGGGAGTGTGGATGTGCCAGCAACCTGGGGGTTCCTGGTTCAATCCCCACCTTCTACCAACCTCGTCACGTCCATTGTGTCCTTGAGCAAGACTCTTCACCCATGCTCCTGATGGGTCATGGCTAGGGCCTTGCACGGCAGCTCCCGCCATCTGTGTGTGAATAGGTCGGGGGTCGGCGAGCCGCATGCAGCTCTTTAGCGCCGTCCTAGTGGCTCTCTGGAGCTTTTTCAAAAATGTATGAAAAACGGAAAAAAATTAGGTGAAAACCATACATTTTTTGTTTTATTATAGTTTATGCAGGAGGATAAACATGACACAAACCTCCCTAATTGTTATAAAGCACACTGTTTATGTTAAACATGATTCATTGATTCGAGTATTTGGCGAGCGCTGTTTTGTCCTACTAATTTTGGCGGTATTTGAATTCATCGTGGCTTGTTTACATGTACAACTTTCTCTGACTTTCTAGGATGTGTTTTATGCCACTTCTTTTTCCGTCTCATTTTGTCCACCGAACTTTTAACGTTGTGCGTGAATGCACAAAGGTGAGTTTTGTTGATTTTACTGTCTTGTGTGGAGTGATAATCAGACATTTTTGGTCACTGCATGACTGCAAGCTAATCGATGCTAACATGCTATTTAGGCTAGCTATATGTCAGGGGTCGGCAACCCAAAATGTTGAAAGAGCCATATTGGACCAAAAATACAAAATCAAATCTGTCTGGAGCCGCAAACAATTACAATCCATATTACATACAGATAGTGTGACATGAGGTATAAATTGAATTAAGAGGACTTAAATGAAACTAAATGAACTCAAATACAGCTAGAAATGATGCAATGTGTACATATCGAGGGGGGGAGGGGGTTGCCCACATATGCGGTCCTCTCCAAGGTTTCTCATAGTCATCATTGTCACTGACACCGACGTCCCACTGGGGTGAGTTTTCCTTGCCCTTATGTGGCTCTACCGAGGATGTCGTTGTGGTTTGTGCAGCCCTTTGAGACACTGGTGATTTAGGGCTATATAAATAAACATTGATTGATTGATTGGTATAGCTAGCCTAAATAGCATGTTAGCATCGATTAGCTTGCAGTCATGCAGGGACCAAATATGTCTGATTAGCACTCCACACAAGTCAATAACATCAACAAAACTCACCTTTGTGCATTCACGCACAATGTTAAAAGTTCGGTGGACAAAATGAGACAGAAAAAGACGTGGCATAAAACACGTCCTAGAAAGTCAGAGAAAGTTGTACATGTAAACGAGCCATGATGAATTCAAGGACCGCCAAAATTAGTAGGACAAAACGGCGCTCGCCAAAAACTCGAATCAGTGAAGCATGTTTGATACAAACAGTGTGCTTTATAACAATTAGGGAGGTTTGTGTCATGTTTGTCCTCCTGCATGAACTATGATAAAACAAAAAATCTATGGTTTTCACCTCATTTTTTTCCATTTTTCATACATTTTTGAAAAAGCTCCAGAGAGCCACTAGGACGGCGCTAAAGAGCCGAATGCGGCTCCAGAGCCACGGGTTGCCGACCCCTGCGACATGTACACATTGCATCAGTATGCCTCATTTGTAGCTATATTTGAGCTCATTTAGTTTCCTTTAAGTCCTCTTAATTCAATTTGTATCTCATGACGGACTATCTGTATGTAATATGGCTTTTAATTGTTTACGGCTCCAGACACATTTGTTTTTGTATTTTTGGTCCAATATGGCTCTTTCCGCATTTTGTGTTGCCGACACTTGGAATAGGTTAATGCGCAATAGTTTTTAATTGATTGATTGATTGATTAAAACGTTTATTAGTAGATTGCACAGTACAGTACATATTCCGTACAATTGACCACTAAATGGTAACACCCGAAAAAGTTTTTTAACTTGTTTAAGTCGGGGTCCATGTTAATCAATTCATGGTAAAAAGGTAATCCCCATACCGCGGGGTCGAACCCGGGCCGCCTGGGTGAAAACCAGGAATCCTAACCGCTAGACCAGTGGTTCTTAAACTTGTTGGAGGTACCGAACCCCACCAGTTGGATATGCGCATTCACCGAACCCTCTTTTAGTGAAAAATAAAATGTGTTTTTTTTTTCAAATTCAAGACAAAGTTATATGTTTTTGGTAACACTTTAGTATGGGGAACATATTCTAAGTGACAAAGACTTAATTTAGAGTTATTTGAACACTAGGAAAACATATTGTAAATAATAAAGACTTAACCTAGTGTTATTTGGTTAGGGTTATAATAAGGTAAGGCATTAATAAGTACTTAATGACTAGTTAAGACCCAATATGTTACTAATTTGCATGTTGATAAGCAACTAACTAATGGTGAATATGTTCCCCATACTAAAATGTTACCATGTTTTTTTTACTGGTGCACAAAATGAAACATGCATGAACATCACCTTGTTCAAACAACAAAACCAACACAGTGCATTAACTCACAACAAATTACACACCTGCAAATCAGTCAGCTGTTGCCGTATCCGCAATACGCCGATAGGGAGAAGTTTGTATTTACACGAAGAGTCAGGTCTGTTTTGAAGTGAAGTGAATTAGTGAAGTGAATTATATTTATATAGCGCTTTTCTCTCATGACTAAAAGTGCTTTTACATAGTGAAAGCCAATATCTAAGTTCCTTTTAAAGCAGTGTGGATGGGACTGGAAGCAGGTGGGTAAAGTGTTTTGCCCAAGGACACAACGGCCGTGACTAGGATGGCGGAAGCGGGGATCGAACCTGGAACCCTCACGTTGCTGACACGGCCAGTCTACCAACCGAGCTATACCGCCCCTCCTGTCCTCCTTGACCTCCGCCGAACCCCTGAGGCCGACTCACCGAACCCCTGGGGTTCGATCGAACCCAGGTTAAGAACCATTGCGCTAGACCATATGGGACAAAGTGTCCAAGTGCTTTAAGTACCTTGAAGGTAGAAAAGCGCAATCAAGTATAACCTATTTACCATCATAACTATTCCTAGAGTTTTTTTACTGTGGCAGCTGTGGGTTAAACAGGACTACAAATAGACAGATGTCAGTCCCTCTGGAATTCAAACCCTGGTGACTGGCCCCTTGAGACCACTATGCCATGACTAAGCTAAATGCCCAACTTGTCATTGGCATTGGTTAAAATTGATGTGTGTCTACCCAGCATACATTGCTGCAAGATTACCACGTTTTCAGCTTACAGGGCGTTTTGTTTCTACAATAAAATATGTTACCTGGTCGTATGAAATATTTACTTGCGAACAAGGTACTATTTTTTTGAAAAAAAGTGGAAACCATAGTTAAGATTGATAGGGTAAATAAAGAGGTCCCTTACTAAATAAATGACACCTAATGCTTGGAATCTGCAAGTCAGCCATCATGACGTAAATGTCATTGCTGGAAACTGCTGGAATCTTTGCTGTTCGAATACTTTAATAGACTTGTTCGACCATATGAAAATAATATTCCCTTCCAGAGAGGAAAGCTTTGCATAAAGTATGTTACGCTGACATACTAACCAATTGTTAAATTAAATGTTTTTTGGATTGATTGATTGACACTTTTATTAGTAGATTGCACAGTACAATACATATTCTGTACAATTGACCTCTAAATGGTAACACCCGAATAAGTTTTTCAACTTGTTTAAGTTAATCAATTCATGGTATTCATGGTATGAGGGACAATTATCGTATCACCAATAAAATCCCTGTGAGCTGTAAAAGTGACTATTCATTGAACTTGGTATGGCTATTCAAAAGAATATAAGGGTGAAAATACAGGACACGGATAATTTACTGTTAAACAAGTCATTTTGGGGAAGGTTTGTCGAATGAGCCCGCATATCCTGAATTCGCTGAATGATTTGACGTTTGAACAGGATCAATCGGATTAACAATGCAGCAGTCATAGGCGGACAAAAAAATCTGCGGAAGATTACTAAATTTATTTATTTATTTATTAATTTTGGGGTAGAATACCACAGGTGTGAATGACGTGTGAACGTTAATCAGCTAAGTTCTACTTTGCATCATGAAATTAAGGGTAACTAAAAGACTTATGGTTGAAATAAACAAGGGTAAATAAAAGAGCTAAAGTTGAACAACAAAACAACAACAACAAAAGAAGCAATCACATTCCTAAAGTAAACATCCCAATGATACAGCAAACTTGTATTCCTGGGGGGTCTGTATCTATTGAGTAATCTGTCATCAGAGACTAAACATGCATTTCTTATTATACAAAAAGGGTAATACTAAATAAATGGATAAATGTTGATAGTCCAACTCATACTGACTGTTATACACAAGCTATGTAAATTATATCAGTAGAAAAAACTGCATTTAGTTTAGATAATAATGAGTCATATATTGCAATATGATCATTTAAATTTGTTTTAACTATTAAATAAACCTAAAATATGACTAATTTTGTCTTTGTTTAAAATATTGGACACAAGGTGTTGTCAAGCTTATGAGATGTGATGCAAGTGTAAGCCACTGTGACACTATTGTTCTTTTTTTTATTTTAAATGTTATTATCTTTTATTTTTTATTTTAAATGTTATTATTTTTTTTAATGGCTGTGATTATAATGTCAATGAGGGCTTTCTAATCACTGCAATGTTAAAATTATTATTCATATTGATACTGTTGTTGATAATATTATTTTTTGTTTGACTACTTTTGGATTATTTTGTGTCATGTTGGTGTGTCCTCTCGATTGCTCTGTTGGTTGCTATTCTGAATGATGCTGGGCCGGGTTTGGTTTTGGAATTGGAAATGTATTATTGTGGTATTGTACATTATTTTGTTGGATTGATTATTTCATTTTATTTTTTCAAACTAAAAAATGAAGTAAAGGGTAACTGACAGATTTATAACCATATTTAAGTAAATAATCACCGGTTGTATGAATTTTCGATCTAACAAATAATGGAAAAATTAGAAGCGGCACGCTACTTACAAAAACCTTATTAAAGTTTTACATATGTTTTTAAAAGCTAGTTTCAACCAAATTAAATCAATGAGTCATACTGATTGAAATAATGATGATAATAATTATTAATATTAAATACCAAACCAGGGCCATAAACATTTTTGTTTAGGGCCACACAAAGCCTTTGGCATGCCATGATTAAATGTTGATATATTTTTGTGTAAACATAACATACCGTATTTTACAGACCATAGGGCGCACCGGATTATAAGGCGCACTGTCAATGAATGGTCTATTCTTTTTATCTTTTTTCATGCTTGAGGCACACCGAATTATAGGGCACAGTGAAGGAGTCAAATTATTATTATTTTTTTTCTAAATGCAAACACTTTCTTGTGGTCTACATAACATGTAATGGTGGTTCTTTGGTCAAAATGTTGCATAGATTATGTTTAGCAGATCCTCTTTAAGCCGCTTTCTGAAGCGCCGTTTTGTGGGCGGTCTTATTTACGTGGCTCACATTTGACAGAGTCTTCTCCCCGTCATCTTTGTTGTAGCGGTGTAGCGTGCAAGGATGGGAGTGGAAGAAATGTCAAAAGATAGAGCTAACTGTTTTAATGACATTCAGACTTTACTTAAATCAATAACAAAGCAGCATCATTACAAAAACCTTATTAAAGTTATACATGTGTTTTAAAAATCTAGTTTCAACCATAATAAATCAAATCAATAACGGAGCAGCATCTCCTCATCCAGAAAAATAGCAAAGCCTGAAATACTCTCTAATAACTAAATTTCCTTGGGTGAATAATGTAAACTCACTACACTGGTGTGTTTTAACGCTTTCACTGCAAGTTTACTGACAGGTATGAGTAAGAACTTTACACAACTTTATATTAGAAATGGTAACAGCGGAGGATGAATGTCCCATAACAAGAAGAGAGAGAAAAAGAAGAAGCCTATCGACTACGTCGTCGCCACGGACTGCAAAGGCCGAAGCGTGTAATTTTTCAGCATTTATGCAGATCCCAAATACAGATAATCAGGTGCCAGGAGGTAAGAAAAGTTTATTTTGCATAATATTGCGAAACAAAACGCCAAATAATATGTCTTGTGTTTGATTCAAGAGCTTCTGCATTCCCCACTCCCTCCAGCTGTATAACCACCCGCCACACAGCAACAGATGATCTGTCTATTACCTGACCTAGCTATGTTAGCTACCTCTTTGTTACAATGTTTATTTTCTGTTGGATATACTCTAATATTTTATGCTGCCCTTTTTTTGCTGCAGCTGTTACATATACTGTAGTACTGTACATGGTAATTGTAATATATTGTAAATATTATAAAAATATAATAATATAATATACCACTATATATTATATACTGTATATATAATATGTAAATATTACATATATGTTATATTTTATATTGCTACTATGGTACATTTTTAGTATACTATACACTTGCATTATCCTTTCCATCCTTACACTTTCCATCCTTTTGTTACTGAGCTACAGTGTGGAATAATTTCTCTTGTGGATCAACAAAGTTTTGTTCTACTTGTGCAATGACAATAAAGACCTGTCCTATCCTATCCTAAGTGTAGGTCTATGTCTTACCACACACCATAACAATACTCATATGTTTAATGCGCCAATAAAATGTTTAATTTCCCCTCGGGGATTAATAAAGTATGTCTGATTCTGATCCATCAAGCGGTGCGGCTTCATAGCTTACCAAAGTCGTACTTAGACATTTTCATAGATTTTTGAGCTCTGTGTGTAATGTGCAATATTTTCAATGTAACATATACAATGTTGGCGTTCTTTACTTGCCATCATATTGCAGTCAACATGTATCTCTTATGTGAGACTGCCATCTACTGTTTACACTCATCATTACACCATGTAGCAAATAAAATTGCTTCGAGGTCGGTAAACAAAACCAGAATCATTCCGTACATTAGGCGCACCGGGTCATAAGGCGCACTGTTGAGGTTTGAGGGGAGAAAAAAAAGGATTTTAAGAATGCCTTATAGTCCGGAAAATACGGTAATAAAAATGTTCAGAACTGGTTGAGACAAAAATGTTGAGTAAAGTTTTTGTATGTGTTGCAAGTATTTTTTGTTCATCGTTCAGCAGCATATTAAATAGACAGTTTTATGTCTTCCACAGCTAGTCTACCTCACGGGGTCCCCCAGGGCTCAATCCTTGCCCCAATCCTATTTGCGCTTTACCTTCTCCCCCTTGGTTCTATTTTTAGGAAGTATGGTATTGCATTTCATTTTTATGCCGAAGATTGCCAGATCTATTTTCCCATGGCACAAAATAACACGGTTCAAGGTCTCATTGACTGCCTGCACGACATCAAAGTTCCTGAGTCTAAATGAAGACAAAACAGAAGTTATGTTGTTCGGTCCAAGTCGCTCTCCCTCCCCCAACGTTGACCTTGGCACTCTGACCCCGTATCTCAGCGACTGTGTCACATACCTGGGGGTGAGGTTCGACTCAGATTTTAAATTCGAAAAACAAATCAGCAGCGTCGTTCAAAAAAGCTTTTATCAATTACGCCAAATAGCAAAAGTGAAACCACTTCTGTCAGGACATGATCTTGAGAAATGAATTCAAGCCTTTATCTCGAATCGTTTAGACTACTGCAATGCCCTGTATGTAGGCATTAGCCAGGCCTCCCTCGCCCGCCTGCAGCTCGTGCAGAACTCTGCTGCTCGTCTCCTAACGAGCACAACACCCCTATATTAGCGTCCCTTCACTGGCTCCCTGTGCGTTATCGAATCAATTTTAAACTCCTTCTATTTGCTTTTAAATGTCTAAACAACCTCGCGCCAACATATCTCTCCCACCTCCTTCAGCCTTACTGCCTCATCCGATCCCTAAGATCAGCCGATCAGCTGCTACTGACGGTCCCTGACACAAGGCTGAAGCTTAGAGGTGACAGAGCTTTCGCTGCTGCTGCTTCCAAGCTCTGGAACAACCTACCTCTAAGTGTTAGACAAGCCTCCTCTCTTCCTGTTTTTAAATCTCTCTTAAAAATATACTTTTATTCCTTGGCTTTTAACACTAAGTGATATCCATTCTGCAATGGCGCCCCATTATACACCTGCTGTGAACCTGTTTTTATGTTTTTATGTTTTATTTATTCATTTTTTATCATGTTCTGAACACTAATGATATCCATCCTGCAATGGCGCCCCATTATACACCTGCTGCGAACCTGTTTTTATGTTTTATTTATTCATTTTTTATCATGTTCTGTTTGTGTTGTGTTGTTTGCTCGGTCCTTGTATTATCTTTTAACCTGTCCATTGTGCAGCACTTTGGCTACCCCGTGGTAAATTTTAAATGCGCTTTATAAATAAATTTGATTTGATTTCATTTAAATGGATGGTAGTCACATGTTGAGATGTGGCAACATGTAACCACATCAGGGTTTTAATTTTCCCAACTGCAGTACCGTCTTCCATGGCTGTATAAACTGTAGAAAGCGAGGAACGACGTGCGCCATCCACGTGCGTCAGAGTCGGCCTGGGACGAGGCCTGCCGCGGCGCATGCAGGCGAGGGTGAGACGTCGGCGCCTTTGGAGATTGAGCTCCCCCTAAAAGCTTCGGTTCAGGCTCAAATGATTGCCAGCGCGCGAGGAACAAGGGCTCCGCTGCTGGGGCGAGCCACCCAGGAGAGGGCCGTCGCCTCGGGGAGATTTTCAGAAGAAAGCGGCATGGGTGGAGATGTAATAGTAGGTGGGAGATCAAGGAGGAAGGAGGGGGGGTTAAGTTGATTTTGACTCCCTCAAGTTCATCTCTTCTGCCTCCTCGACCATCCAATCATCCTTTCATGCTGTACGCCTCACTCCTCGACACGCGTGCCTCCTCTTCTTCTTTTCTATCCATCAATCCGCCCATGCCCAAGTCTTTTTTTGGACAAGGGCATGTGGATGTAGTCCAGTGTTAATATGGTAACAAAGCTCTTTAGGCAGACAGATCACTCCTTGGACTGGTGAAGGCTTCTCACTCACCTTCAGGCATCGTTTTCATTCACTCCGTCCATCTATTAATGATTAAACAGACCAGCCAAGTAGTTTATTTCTATTTTCTGACCCCGTCATTTTTCAGCCCTTTTTCAGGGTGGCAGACCTTACAGCAATCTAAAGCTATTGGTATTTACCAAAACAAGTAGGAAAAAACAAAAACACTGTACAAAATTCAAAATATAAGTACATTTATTACTCATCATTATTTCCAGATAGAATATGATAGTAGTGGACAGCAGCTTTGTTTTAGTAGTAGTCAGCAATGAAAATGTTTTTTTGTGCTGTCAATTTTACTTTTTTGTGTCCTGTTGTTATCCTCATTGACCTGAGAAGTTTCTATTAGCAGCCACAGTAAAAAAAAAAAAAGCTTGTTTGTATAGTTTCACAAACTCAAAAGGTCTTCTTTGACTCCAAGTGGATATCAGCATCAAACAAATTCCATCCATTAATTTTCTACCGCTTGTCCCTTTTGGGGTCGCGAGGGGTGGTGCTATAGCCTATCTCTGCTGCATTCGGGGCGGAAGGCGGGGTACACCCAGGACAAGTCCCCATCTCATCATAGGGCCAACACAGATAGAAAACATTCACACTCACATTCACACACTAGTGCCAATTTAGTGTTGCCAATCAGGTACATGTTTTTGGAGGCGGGAGGAAGTTGGATGTACCCAGAGGGAACCCAAGCAGTAACGGGGAGAACATGCAAACTCCACACAAAATGATCCCAAGCCCGGAATTGAACTCAGGACCTTCGTATTCTGAGGCACAAACACTTACCCATGTTCCACCGTGCTGCCCTGTAAGGTAATGGTCCCTTGCTATGTATATTCATTTGCACTTTAATTATATATTATATATATTATAATGATTTATTATTTATTCCATTAGAATTATTGCACTGCATAATTGCATGTAAATGAATCAACACCGGAAGTATATTACCTGAGGGGGCGTGGCTACAGGCTAGCGTTTCCAAATGGGAAACGTTTTCTAAATTCTTTGCATGCTTTTATGGAATTATATATTACATATTTATTTATATTAATGTTAGTAAATTGTGCTGAATCAGTTTTGTTGACTTATTTCTTTTGCAGTATATTAGATTTGTATTTGTTGTTGTTGTTGTTGTAATCAGCCTGGCCTATGTGTTGATAATAATCTTAGTATTTATTGGGAGAAGCTTCACTCTGTTAAGGCCTACTGAAACCCATTACTACCAACCACGCAGTCTGATAGTTTATATATCAATGATGAAATATTAACATTGCAACACATGCTAATACGGCCTTTTTAGTTTACTAAATTGCAATTTTAAATTTCCCGCGGGTTTCTTGTTGAAAATGTCGCGGAATGATGATGCGTACGCATGACGTCACTGACAGTCAGGACATATTAGCAGCTGCACCACTTGCGGCTAAAAGTCGTCTGCTTTAACCGCATAATTACACAGTATTTTGGACATCTGTGTTGCTGAATATTTTGCAATTTGTTCAATTAATAATGGAGAAGTCAAAGTAGAAAGAGGAAGTTGGGAAGATTTAGCCTTTAGCCACACAAACACGGTGATTCCTTGTTTAAAATTCCCGGAGGAGAAGCTTTACTATGGATCAGAGCGGTCAAGCGAACATGGTTCCCGACCAAATGTCAACCAGCAGTTTTCGGTGAGAAAATTGTGGTAAAAAGTCGCCTCATACCGGAGATCAGCTGAGCTTGCGCCGTCCATACAGCTGCCGTTGACTTCCCTCAGACACTGGCCTCAAGACACCCGTAGACACACCCCTCCGACTATCAGGTACTATTAAACTCACTAAAACACTAGCAACACAATAGAAAGAAGGGATTTCCCAGAATTATCCTAGTAAATGTGTCCAAAAACATCTGAATCCATCCCAATGCAATTGCTTTTTTTTTTTTTTACTTGATTTTTTTTATTTTATTTTTTTTTCTAGTCCTTTGCTATCAATATCCTCAAACACAAATCTTTCATCCTCGCTCAAATTAATGGGGAAATTCTCGTTTTCTCGGTCCGAATAGCTCTTACTGCTGGTGGCTCCAATTAAAAACAGCGTGAATATGTGTGGAGCCCTGCAACTCGTGACGTCATGCGCACATACTTCCGGTAAAGGCAAGGCTTTTTTATTAGGGAACAAAAGTTGCGACCTTTATCGTCGATGTTCTCTACTAAATGATTTCAGCAAAAATATGGCAATATTGCTAAATGATCAAGTATGACACACAGAATGGACCTGCTATCCCCGTTTAAATAAGAAAATCTCATTTCAGTAGGCCTTTAAGTCCATTTGTAATTTGTACTCCTGTAATGTATAGCCTCGTCCATTGGGGGCGCAATATCCGTTTAATGTCATGAGAAATGCATAGAAGAAGACAGCAGACCAGCGCGGCAACTGTTGAAATGTTCCTCTTGTCAGCAGGTAAATAGCTTAAAACATTTTGTTGTTTGAATATTCATTTGTTGTTGTTTTTTCTTTGGGGACCACTGGTTTACAAGACAGTATTTTCAGTCCCTGTGGAAAGTGTACACCTGTAATGTATACCCTCGTCCACTGGGGGGCACACTTTCCGTTTAATATCATGACGAATGTATAAAATATGACAAGATCAGTGCTGGAATTGTTAAGTTTTTCCTCTTGTCAACAGGTAAACGATATTTAAAACATTTCTCTGGGGAAACACACGTCTCATTATTGATTAGCAATCACGAATACGCAACGTTTAGTACCACAAATACAATTCAATGTTTGTGTGGGCGAGCAAAGATGGCGGCTGCTAACAGGCCTACTAGCTAAACATGGCTAATATTGCACTAAAATATGGAAGTAGATGCGGCTTTTCCGTAAGACAGTGTATCTTGCACTTTATGGCGAGGTGCATGACTACCATGATGATGTACAGCTGATGATGAAGGTTGTTTAAGACAAAATAATCGTATATTTACGCTAAGTGAATTAGCGCCAAATGCTAACGCAAAGTACTTCCGGGTTTGCATATCCTGTTTAGAATGGCGAGCTTTTTCTTTTTTTTTTCAGATTGGTTTTATTTGAACATATGTACAGTTTCAAAATGATGTGTCACATTTTTTACATTTTCCTTACAACATGTCCAAAAAGAAGTAGGAAGAAGCAACTCAAGATTTCAAATAAAAAAGGGGAATTTTTTTAGACCTGCACTTGATTGTAGTGATTGCAATCCAAATGTTTAAGTGTTTTTTTCTGTGTTATATTATATAACTGCCAGAAGAAGAGATGGCAGATGGAATGATTTTCAATCAAGGTGTGTTTTTGATGTTGTTAACAGATTAACCGCTTTTCTACCTTCTAGGTACTCAAAGTGCTTTGACACTACTTCCACATTTACCCATTCACACACTGATGGAGGGAGCTGCCATGCAGGGCGCTAACCAGCCCCCAATCAGGAGCAAGGGTGGAGTGTCTTGCTCAGGACACAATGGAAGTGACGAGGTTGATACTAGGTGGGGATTGAACCAAGAACCCCCGGGTTGTGCACAGCCACTCTTCCACTGCTCCACGCCGTCCCTATACTGGTAAAGCCTAATTCAAGCCCTTAACGAACATATATATTGTTTCAAAACGATGTGTCACATTTAAAAATGTTCTTTACAACATGTTCAAAAAGGAGAAGAAGAAGCAACTCAAAATTTCAAGCCTAAATGGGGATTTTTTTTTTTAGACCTGCAATTGATTGAAGTGATTGAAATCCAAATGTTTACTTGTTTTTTTTTCTGTGTTCATTGACAAGGAGCATTATATAACTGCCAGAATAAGATATAGCAGATGGAATGTCTTTAAATCAAGGTATGTTTTGATGTTCTTAACAGATTACCCACTTTTAAAGACATTATTATATTTGTAAAGCCTAATTCAAGCTCTTAATGAACATATAGTGTTTCAAAACGATGTATCACCCATCCATCCATCCATTTTCTACAGCTTATTCCCTTTTGGAGTCGCGGGGGGCGCTGGCGCCTATCTCAGCTACAATCAGGCACATTTTTGCATTTTCTTTACAACATGTCCAAAAAGGAGTAGGAAAGAAGCAACTCAAGATTTCAAACTCAAATGGGGATTTTTTTTAAGACCTGCAATGATTGATTGATGTGATTGAAATCCAAATGTTTACATGTTTTTTTCTGTGTTCACTGACAAGGAGCATTATATAACTGCCAGAAGAAGAGATGGCAGATGAAATGATTTTTAATCAAGGTATGTTTTTGATGTTGTTAACAGGTTAACCACTTTTAAAGTCAATATTATAATTGTAAAGCCTAATTCAAGCCCTAAATGAACATATATAATGTTTCAAAATAATGTGTCACATTTTAAAATGTTCTTAACATATCCAAAAAAGAAGTAAGAAGAAGCAACTCAAGATTTCAAATTAAAAAATGGGATTTTTTTTTTTAGACCTGCAATTGATTGAAGTGATTGAAATCCAAATGTTTACATGTTTTTTTCTGTGTTCATTGACAAGGAGCATTATATAACTGCCAGAAGAAGAGATAGCAGATGGAATGACATCTAATCAAGGTATTTCTCGATTTTATTAACTGATTAACCACTTTTAAAGTCAATATTATATTTGGAAAGCCTTATTGAAGGCCTTAATGGACATATACCCTGTTTCAAAATGATGTATCACACTTTTGCATTTTCTTTACAACATGTCCAAGAAGGAGTAGGAAGAAGCAACTCAAGATTTCAAACCTAAATGGGGATTTTTTTTTTTAGACCTGTAAGTGATTGAAGTGATTGAAATCCAAATGTTTACATGTTTTTTTTTTCTGTGTTCATTGACAAGGAGCATTATATAACTGCCAGAAGAAGAGATAGCAGATGGAATGGCTTTAAATCAAGGTATGTTTTGATGATCTTAACAGATTAACCACTTTTAATGTCAATATTATATTTTTAAAGCTCAATTCAAGCCCTTAATGAACATATATACTGTTTCAAAACGACGTGTCACATTTTTACAGCCCAATTCAACCACTTAACATTTTTCTCTCATTTCCTAAACCTGAGTGCAAGTCCCCAAAACTTTTACTCCAAAAAATCCAACCAAGAAAAGCATTCAATAGCGCAGAACCACACCCTCGTTCTGATCCTTTTTTACTAAGTGATGATGTGAAGCCCACGGGCCACGGCACGCTCTGACTGATATGTGTGCTGACACGTCGAACGGGGAAAGCGGCGGAGCGCAGCCCTTGGCAACCAGGAGAAACATGCTAATAGCGAGGTGCATTAGTGCACTCACACACGGCCCCGCTAATCAGAGAGGACATCCGGCCTCGCTCTCACTCTTAAAGCAAAGAGAGCTTCTGCCATCAGCACCCGCTTCCATTATTTTAAGACATTCAGTGCACATATTTTCTGTCACTTTTGATTGTGGTGTAAAAAACAACCACATACATGCCAGAATAATATATGCTTTGGATCACTGTACGAAATTAAAATTCTACAGTCATCCAAACCCTGTTTCCAAACACTTTATAATACTCCAGTTTTAACACAAGAAAATAACTGTAGGAATGAAAATGCATATTAAAGAACGTGCGCTCAGCAAATCTGCACTCATTAAAAAAAGGCTAAAAGAACATCCTCGCGCTTCTCCTTCAATTCCAAATCCCCTTGGTCCTCTGTCGGAATGCTGGCGTAAAAGTTTGAAGGAATCAATTTTCACTGCTCAATGCTTACGTTTTTCCCCTTTTCTTCTTCTTGGCTGGCATAGTCAATATGTTAGTGGATTAAATCTTCAAAGAATATGAGAAGAAGCTGAAACATTCACTATAAAGCAGTTGAATTCCTGTGCTCCGTCTGTTGTAAACTCAAATTTTACAAGGTAAACGTCACAAGCTGAGCTAATCATTGTACAGTAAATCCCAACAATAATGAATAATAAACACATACCCATAAAAGGCCATTAAAGTATTCTATTCGAAAACAACCTCTCATTGTTAATAAACACATTTACATTCCATTTTACACAAAATTGCATTATACAGTGTTGTACTTCCAAAATGTGCATTTACCCAATATCAAGTCTTGTCAAAGTGTCTTCTTGCTACAAAATGTTGTATGTGAGACAGCAACCTCTGCTGGATTGACAGCTGCATCACTTTGTATACAGCAGGCAGCAGCACCATCAAACTTATTTTCATTTAAGTCAAAATGAAAAAAAAAAATATTATTTAGAATTAAAAGTAAGAAGAAAAGGTAATGGGATTTTATTTATAGAGCACTATTCATACACATGGCAATTCAATGTTCTTTACAGAAAATTACAAGAAAGCAAAACAGAAATAAAATGATCATAAAAATAATCATAACTCAAATTAAAATCTTAAAATATAATTAACATAAAAACAACCAACTTCAAATGAAAATCAAAGAGTGTTAATAGATAAAATACTTTCAATTGTCATATGCACAATTAATTAAGAGTGTTTTCTGCATTGATTTGAACATTGCCAACATCGAGGCCTGTCACATTACTGGAAGAAGTGAATTGTGAAGTGAATTATATTTATATAGCGCTGTGTCTCTGTCTAATCCCCCTCTTATCCCCACAATTCCCCCCTCTGTCTTTCTTTTTTTGTCTTTCTATCCCCTCCTGCTCCGGCCTGGCTGCACCAAATGATAATATGAATACATTTAATAAAGTCAAATCGAAATAAGGCAACGAGAGAAGTATCCTACACTTCTCTTTTGTAAAGTAAATCTGAACAGCCGATATGGGCATCTACATCAACTACCGTATTTCCTTGAATTGCTGCCGGGGCGTAATTAATTTAAAACATCTTCTCACTCCTGCGCTTACTAAAGGCATGCGGTAAAAGTAAGCATGCGCTAATTATTTTAAAACCTCTTCTCACTCGGGCACTTATCAAAGGCATGCAGTAAAAAAATTGAGTGTGATGTAAGCTTGGACCATAAATCCTACTGAATAGCTATTAATCATCTTCCCTTTATGCAATCTGAAATTACCGGTATTGAAATCAGCCTCCTCCATTTTGAAAATGATGACAGGGGAAGTGTCACTCGTGATGTCACAAGTTTGACCAGGCGGTAATACTAAGCACGTGCTAATTACTTTGTGAAGCGAGTTTGACCCGGCATACTATATGCCCTGCGGCAATTCAAGGAAATACGGTATATGATTTGCCTGAGAAGCTGGACAGGACAAAAGAAAAAGAAAAAAATATATTTATATTTATAGAGCGCTTTTCTCTAGTGACCCAAAGCGTTTTACATAGTAAAACCCAATATCTAAGTTACATTTAAACCAGTGTGGTTGGAAGTGGGAGCAGGTGGGTAAAGTGTCTTGCCAGAGGACACAACAGCAGTGACTAAATGGCAGAAGCAGGGATCGAACCTGGAAACCTGAAGTTGATGTCACGGCCACTCTACCAACTGAACTATACCGCCCCAGACTAAAAAAATTGGCGGTATAAGACTATTGGGCTCTAAGACTACTGGGCTGTAAGAGTATTCCAGATTTTAGGTGCATAAAACTGGAATGAAATCAGTGAAAAAAGAAATCCGTGATTATGCAGCGCAGCAAATTCAGAACCGCAAATAAAATAAATCTATCACTAAAACAAAAATTCCAGCCAGTGTAGCATCCATTTTTGCGTTTTTTGTTTTTAATGAAATATTTAAAAAAAATGTGATCCAAACAAAATGTGTCAAACGCTCGCATCAGCCGCAGGTACTTGCTGTACCTCTTGCCTAAACGCCACACTGCAAACGGGGTGACAATCAGGAGAAGCAAACCAACCTCATTAGGTAGCTAACCATCCAGCGTACTTGTTGAACCGCCTCCGTTTGCTCCTCATGTCACAACATTGGCCGCTGCCCACTCTGCCTCTAATCTTATTTGTATGTATACAATGAGAACACTTTAACAAACCCCGTTTCCATATGAGTTGGGAAATTGTGTTGGATGTAAATGAAAACTGAATACAATGATTTGCAAATCATTTTCAACCCATATTCAGTTGAATATGCTACAAAGACAACATATTTGATGTTGAAACTGATAAACATTTTTTTTTTTTTTTGCAAATAATCATTAACTTAAGAATTTGATGCCAACAAAAAGTGACAAAGAAGTTGGGAAAGGTGGCAATAAATACTGATAAAGTTGAGGAATGCTTGTCAAACACTTATTTGGAACATCCCACAGGTGTGCAGGCTGATTGGGAACAGTTGGGTGCCATGATTGGGTATAAAAACAGCTTCCCGAAAAACGCTCAGTCTTTCACAAGAAAGGAAGGGGCGAAGTACACTCATTTGTCCACAACTGCGTGAGCAAATAGTCAAACAGTTTAAGAACAACGTTTCTCAAAGTGCGATTGCAAGAAGTTTAGGGATTTCAACATCTACGGTCCATTATATAATCAAAAGATTCAGAGAGTCTGGACGAATCACTCCACGTAAGCGACATGGCCGCAAACCAACATTGAATGACTGTGACCTTCGATCCCTCAGATGGCACTGTATCAGAAACTGACATCAATCTTTAAAAGATATCACCACATGGGCTCAGGAACACTTCCGAAAACTACTGTCACTAAATACAGTTCATCGCTACATCTGTAAGTGCAAGATAAAGCTCTACTATGCAAACAAAAGCCATTTATCAACAACATCCAGAAACCCCGCCGGCTTCTCTGGGCCCGAGATCATCTAAGATGGACTGATGCAAAGTGGAAAAGTGTTCTGTGGTCTGACAAGTCCATATTTAAAATTGTTTTTGGAAATATTCGACATCGTGTCATCCGGACCAAAGGGGAAGCGAACCATCCAGACTGTTATCGACACAAAGTTCAAAAACAAGCATCTGTGATGGGCAGGGGGTGCAGTAGGGCCCAAGGCATGGATAACTCACACATCTGTGAAGGCACCATTAATGCTGAAAGGTACATACAGGTTTTGGAACAACATATGCTGCCATCCAAGCGCCGTCTTTTTCATGGCCCTGCTTATTTCAGCAAGACAATGCTCAGCACGTGTTACAATAGCGCGGCTTTGTAGTAAAAGAGTGCGGGTTCTTTCCTGGCCCGTCTGCAGTCCAGACCTGTCCCCCATTGAAAATGTGTGGCGCATTATGAAGCGTAAAATATGACTGTAGAGATTCTGGACTGTTGAACGACTGAAGCTCTACATAAAACAAGAATGGGGGAGGATTCCACTTTCAAAGCTCCAACAATTAGTTTCCTCAGTTCCCAAACGTTTATTGAGTGTTGTTAAAAGAAAAGGTGATGTAACACAGTGGTGAACATGCCCTTTCCTAACTACTTTGGCACGTGTTGCAGCCATGAAATTGTCAGTTAATTATTATTTGCAAAAAAAAAAAAAAAGTTTCTGAGTTTGAACATCAAATATCTTGTCTTTGTAGTGCATTCAATTGAATATGGGTTAAAAAGGATTTGCAAATCATTGTATTCCGTTTATATTTACATCTAACACAATTTCCCAACTTATATGGAAACGGGGTTTGTAATATTTATCAGTGGCCAGCAAAAAGGTGAATTTTTGACTTGACGGATGTGGAAAGAGGTCACAACACCAAAAGCATATTACCTGAGGGGGCGTGGCTACTGGATAGAGTTGCCAAATGGGAAACTTTTTCAGAGTTCCTTGCATGTATGTTATGGGATTTTTTTACATTACATTTTCAATGATACTAATGTTAGTAAATTATCTACTATTAAAACAACAAATTATGTGGTACATAGCCTGGGACATGTAAGTGTCAAAAAGACAGCCGAAAGAGGTTGGTAATGAGAATAAATCTAAAGGTAAAATATAGTGCAGAAATGCACCTGATTGAAGGAAATATAGTTTTGATTTTCACATTTTTGTTACAGGGCTTGCGTGGCAGCATTTTGTGCCGACAGAAGTTTTCGTCTATTTCTTTCCTCAAAGGGTGTTCACATAGTAAAATGAAACATTGTGTTGCTTTTTACTCATAATCAGTTATCATAATTAAAAAAAAATAGACAAAAATCGATCTACAAGAAAGAAGAAGTTCAATCTAATAGAATGGGTAAAATGTGGTTTAAAATGTGTAATTTGACCAGAACCTTTGGGACAAATAGGCTTCTAAAGCTGCACAAAATTTTAATTTTAAACCGCTGACAAAACTTAAGTTCAGCAATCAGTAAAGAACTAACTGCGCACATTGGTTTTTCATTTTCATTTTACTGTGTGCGTCATTATTGCAACACTTATTATACTTAGAATACTGTATACACATTTGGAAGTTACATATTCCATACTTGTTACACTTTTTATCTACACAAGATTTTTAGGTTTTGTTATTAAGTGTTAAAAACTTTTTACACTTAAAACATTTTGGGAAGTGAGACGCGCATTGGCCACGCCTTTAAAGCAAGAGTAATAAGTCTTTTATTGTTTTCGCCTTTTACTGTTAGCATCTGTTCTGGTACGAAATGTTGGTTGTTGGCAATGCTCTTATATTTTGGGGTTTTTAAATTATTTTACTTTTGAGCCATTGACATACAGAAGCTTTAATAAAGGTTTAATTATTATGACGGCGACAGTTTGTGTCTTGAAATTATTATTTCTATTTTGAATATTTAATCTGGCGGGGTGGGGAGGATGATATCGGAATAGATTGTTGTCTCATCCCTTTCACTGTAAAATAAAATGTTCACTGTAAATTCACAGCAAATTAACTGGCTAGTAATTGTATTACTTTCACAGTAACGTATACTGTAATTTACTGTCAAATATCTTTACAGCAATTTACTGTAACTGCAGAGCTGTGATTCTTCAGAATAAAGTTAAAACTAAATGCTGTTACTTCAAAGTTGTGATTTTATAGTTAATTGCAATAAATGTACAACTATAAGTTGTAACTTTACAACTGTAATCATATTGTTACTTTCTTGTTTTACACCTACTGTACATGGGTGTAGCGTTGTCCACAGGACCCTTATAGGAGACAAATCAATTTGTAGTTATTGTCATTAGTTGTAATATTACAGAGGACTATGATGACATTATTTTACTGTGAAATAACCGTCATTGTGAAATATAAGAATATCATATTTATTTGTTGATTTGTCTTTTTTTTTTAATAATGTTCAAGTACATTTTGATTACGTGAAAAATACAGTTAAATATTGTGAAATCCTGGTAAACCTTTACAGTGTACAACTGTAACTGCAGTGTGAATATGTAAATACATTAGTTTTTTCGATTATGAAGCCACCATTGAGAGACAAAATCTTTGTGATCATGCCAACTGAAAAACCGTGTAAATTGAATGACGAGAATGCAGAGATATAATATATTTTTAATACCAAAGGAAGCTGTCAAATCCTTGGGTACTTCGAGCTTGATGATCAGGAATCAAAGATTCACCATTCCATTTGATTTCATCGGTCAACCATTGGGATATTATTAACAACTATCAAAGAGTTTCAAGTGAAACCTTTTCCTGCCATGAACCCCCCTCCTGCTTGCCGTTCAGCTACGCTTGGGGGAATTAAAGAAAAAAAATAGCATTTCATTAAAAAAAGAGGGTGTACATTATGAACGCTAAGCGATTAAAGTTTAATGATAAATTACTGAGGCCTTAACAGGTCTTAATCTCAGGTGCCTTGCCATGAGTCTTCGATTGCAAATAAAACCTCAGGTGGAACAAATTCTAACTGATATCAAAGCGTATGACTTTATTTGAAATCAATAAGACTTTTTTTTAGTTGGTTTCATTTAAATGGATGATGAGGCCTTCAGATCAGTCTGGGTGCTCATTAAGCTCATCCCAGCGTTAATGTCATCAGAGCTCATCGATCCATTATTTATGACTCAGAAAGGAATACAAAGAAGCAAAGGAGTCTACATCTTCACTCTCTAAGATCAATGAGTCCTGCTGTGCAATCTCTCTTCATTTGCTCAAGCCACTGAAAACAACCCCCAAATTTCAAAAGTAAAGTAATTTGTATATTTACAATAGACGTGCCTGCCTGTCATGGGTTAATTCTAAAGTATTAGGCCATTCTAGTACTTTTCATTGTTATTGTTTTATTATTACATATGGTTTTCTACACCAAAACTCGTCTATTTTATTCTTCTTCTTCTCCAGATTTTGGCGCGATCTTCCTTCCACATTTTTTCACCCGATTCAAACCGTTCCAAGTTCAAACTGTTCAGCCTATTCGAGAGTTGCGGGATTTCCCTTGATAAATTCCAAAAATTCTCAGATTTCCCAGAATTCCAGCTTTTCAAGGACATTTTTCCCATTCAAATTGAATTGGCCCTTTTTCACACTTTCACCATTTCCACATTTTTCAACCTATTCATACCATTCCACCTTCAACACAATTTACCATTCAGGACATTAAAAGTACCGTTTTTCCCAAGTTAAAAAAAATTCCAGGATTTTCCAGAATTCCTGGTTTTCCAAAGCCCTATTTTAGCCCTTTTTCTGGCGACTACTCCTTCCACGTCTTTCAACGCATTTCAACCGTTCCACCGTCAACACATTCCTTTTAATCAGGACAAAAAACAAAGTTGTTTTTTGACCTGGAAAAATTCCCGGTTTTCCCGACATCCCAAGAATTCCGTAATACAATTTCTCAGTTCAACATGTTACCACTTCAAAAATTTTCCACCGATTTGAAAAAATTCAACACCAACCATTTCAACACATTCAGATCATTCATGTTTTTTTTACCGTTTTCAAAAAAATTCCAGATTTTCCTGAAATTCCCCAATACCATTTACTAATTCAACATTTCTTGACCGATTTTAAACAATTCCAACACCAACCAATTCCGTTCAATCAAGACATTTATGCTCCTAATCATTTCTTTTGTTTAAATCCCGCTTTTCCCAAAATTCCAGGACATTCCAATTGAAACGAATGGGACATTTTTCCAAGTTGCACAATTCTCACGTTCTTCAACCTTTTCAAACCATTCCAGCCTGGTCAAATGCAGAGGACACATTTTGCCACACCTATTGTGTGTGTGTGACAATCATTGGTACTTTAACTTTTAATTAACACATTCCACTCATCCTGAACATTCAAACTAACACTTTCCCAAGTTCCAAACCAAATTCCGGTTTTGCCGGAAATTCAAACTCTTCAACATTCAAACCATTCCTACATTTAAACTATTCTTACATTTATACTAGATTCTGTCAGCATTTCAGTTTAACTTCAGCATTGGAGCATTCACATGCAATTCCTTCAGGAATTGCCTTTTCTAGGTAATATTTTTTTTTCTTCTAAACCTTGTATGCCCCTGTGTGTTCGTACCTATGTAAGTTGTTGGAAATGTGAATTTTTCCATGAGATGAATAAAGTATATATCAATTTAGTAACAGAAATAATGTGTGCCAAAATATTTGGATAAGCACTCACTAAGTTACTAATCTTTCTAGTTTGTGGTGCTTCTTTATTAGTATTCTACTTGTTTTCCCCCGAAATCAATGCATTTCAAAGTTTTTCTCAAAATCTGTTTTTAAAAAAAGTTTTGTATAGACTTACACAAACTTTACCCTAACAACACCTACAGTAAGTTGGGAAGCTATTTGTGGATTTTAGTTCAGCTTTTAAAACTGTCCTCCTGAAACTGCTGGCACTGAGGCTTCACAATCTGGGACTGTGACCCCTATCTGCACTCTGCAGGTGGTGCGGATAGGGGATTCCACATCTTCACCACTGGTCCTTAAAAGGGTCATATAATCATTTGTTGTCTACATTAAAAACACTTCCTTGTGCCTAAATAACAAGTAATGCTGGTTATTTGGTTAAAATTTGGTCAAGGCTCTTCCTGATTGTCTTTTCAGGATGCAGCGTTTTGTGGGCAGTCCTATTTACGTGCCTCCACTTCGACTGAGTTTTCTCTCTGTCAGCCATGTTTTTAGTTTTTAGCGCTTCCATATGGAGTCCACAGACAGGTATATGTTAAATCTAGACACTATTTTGTATTACAAACGAAAACTGCAGAAGATGCATGTGCATGTAAGTCTGCCCCACAACAAGAGGATAGAGAAAACAAAGGAACTTACTGACCACAATGTCAGACTACAATGGCAGACTTGCGCAAATTAATCTCTTAGGTAAAACTTTACCATATATGCATTAGGGCTGCAACTAAAGATTATTTTGATAGTCGATTAGTCAACGATTATCTTAACGGTTAGTCGGATAATAAAGCGTACACATATTGAAGTTATTTTAAGCATGTGCTTACAAACAACAAATATGACCAATTCTTTCATTAATGTTTATTCATACTGTAACTGTGGTGCTCCTTCGCTGTTATAACGTTATGTTACGTCAGTCTGTGTCTGCGGTTTGCGTTTGTTATTGTGCCTTTTCTACGACATTGCAAATTGACGCTCCTTTAAAACGTTTTTGGATTGATGTAGACGAAGTTTAGCTGCCGCTAGGTGACATCATACGCAAATACGGTGTTAGCTTTCACTGTTATGCTGATGATACAAAATTAAGTCATTTAACTTGCATTAGCTGATGCTATTTGGGCAGTTTTAACTCTGCTAATATTTGGCATCCAGCCAAGCAGCTGTGTGCGCGTCTACGTATCCACATGTGTACAGCAGGGGAGCTGGTTAACGATATTATGAGAGTAGTGTACAGTATGTCTGTTTGTGAGAATGTCCACGAGAGAATTGGAGTGTGTGCGTGTACACTGGGCAGTAGAGTGATAAACAGGTCTGTTGGTGTCCTGCAAAACAAATAATATAGCGATTGTCATGACTTGGCAGCTACGTCAGTGTAACCCGAAAGCGGAGCTTAGTAGACCCATTGTCGGGTAAAGTGACGAAAACATAGGTCATTCTTCCTCTCTTCGATGTTACTGCTTATATTCCCCTTTGTCATCATGCGCCTCAGCTCTGTAGTCACCGTCGCATAGCAGCCTAAACGGTATCAGTATTTTTCAAAGGTAGTACAGTACCGTTTCCAATTGACTAGTAATATTAATGTTAATGTACCAATGATTGTCACACACACACTAGCACAAAGTTTAGACCTCAACTCAATCATTGATCCTAGACATTTTTTCGTTCTTAGAATGTCCTCCTTGCATTTCACCTTCATTTCCGTCGTTCTTCTTTCTGCCATCTTGTCAAAACTCGATCAACACCGATATCACCGGCGACGGAGAACGAGTCAAATTTGAATTCATTGAGGGATTTACGTGCTGTGAGGCTTGTCGGGTAATTCTGTTAACAAAAGGTATCCTTAGATGGAATTAAATATTTATCTGCTCTATGAATAACAATTGGAGAGGAACAGGGGTGGTGGGGAGAAGGCACTGTTTACTTTTTCTGGGTATGTTCAGGAGGAATCTGTTCTGCATCTTGGTGAGCTGATTGTCAGGGGGAGGTGGGTGTCTCGGAGGGGTTGTCGGTGACCAACGGACCCGGCCATTCCATGTGGCGCTAAGATGTGTTTCACACTCTAATCCGCCAAATAAAAGGACGCTCAGCGGGGACTCGACTTGATGTCCGACCTGAAGCCCGGGCGCCTGCTGCTTGTTTGCAGGGGGCCCGATCTGGCCTTGACCCCTGTAATGGTTTCTGTGTTTGGAACCACTTCCCGAGTCACATGAGGTGATATTACATGATGGCTGAGGGTCCCAAAAAGACATTAATCACAAAGCAGAAGATTAAGACAGCATTTTATTTCTTGTTTTTGTTTGACGTTTAACTATATTTACTTTTTACGAAAGTGTCCAGAATAAGAAAGAAAATATGTGAGGAATAACAGCATGACAATACAATGTTGTTACTAACATTAATAACGGTTAATCTAAATCAATTTTTCTCAAACAGTGGTTTGTGTAACACTAGTAGTACGTGGTACACCAAAGAATGACTTCATTAAAGTGTTATATTTCCCATATTTAAACAGTGTATACTGTTACAGTGGCCACAAATATTAAATATACTTGTTAAATAGAACCTCTGCCTTTATTTTTAATGTATACGTAGGCCTACTACACTACTGTATTTTAATGTTGGTCATCATGTTATGTAGAAAGCCAAGTTTTTTCTGGGGTGATACTTAGTGAAAAAATTTTAAGAACCACTGATCTAAATAAATGCTGTTTTGATACAATACCTCTTTAAATATCTTTGTGCGTCTCTATACCAAAAAACGTATTTATATATATTATTTTGTTAATTCAAATTTTTACTGTAGTTTATGCACACCTCTCTTTACGGATGGCTTTATGGCAGCGTCTTTAGCAGTGAAGGCATTTTCCTGGGGTGTCAAACTCTATTCCCACGCGGGACGGACTGGTAAAATCATAGCATAATAACTTCAAAATAAAGAGAACTTCAACATTGTCTTACTTTGGCCAAAAGGAGAACAAGCACATTGTGAAAATAATTCTTACTTCAAGTTAGTTGAAAGTTCTGAGGAAAAAATGATGCAGTTTTAAAACACCATGAAGAACACAATGAACCTTGACTCAGGGCTCTTATTTTGTCTGTTTCCTGTTTTTCTCCCTGGGCGCTGTTTCCCCTCAGATGCGGCTGATTTTCACCTGGCCACACCTGGTGTCAATCAGCCCACTCCTATTTTTACCTGCTTTGTCCTCCAGTCAGTGCTGGATTATTGTCGTGTCATGTTGTGTCGAAGTCTACTTCTGTTCACTCTGCTCATGCCATAGTTCCGTTCGTGTTACAGTAAGTGTTTTTGTTCTCAGCCAAGTTTGATATCCGCCTTGTGCGCGTCTTTTGTTAGTACCCTTTTGTTTTTTTCTTGTTTAGTGTTTAATTAAATCATGTTTTCCTGCAAAATGCCTGCCGCCTTTTCTGCATCTTGGGCTTCATCACCAACTCAATCTGACACCATTGGTCACATCCACAACTCCCACATCACATTCAAATATTACAATTATATAATAAAAAAAACAATTGTCAAAATGACACTATAATAGTCGAATTAAAGGTGACATAACTACAAACTTACTCAATGTGTACATGTTAGATTTAAGTATAAAATAAAATAGAATAAACAACAATTGTAGAAACACACATTTGTACAATGGATTTCAGTGTGCACATCGTGCCGTTAACCAATTGCGAGTGCTGCACGGAACTCTTACTACAAAGACGGTGGTCAAGTTGACTTAAGTCTTTGCATATTGCCATTTTATTATTTTATCTGTTGAGTGGATAATTTACAATTAAAAAAAAAAAAAGTATTGTCCCCCAGTCACAACAGGAGCAGCGCATTGCTTGCACCTGCACTGATTGGAGTAGCGGCAGCCAATTCAGTCATCTTTAAACAGTGCGATGTGTGATGTGGGTTACACTGTTCTTGCTATTGCCACATCCAGTGGACACATTTAAAATAGCAGTTTTTTTTTTCATTTAAAAATTACAGCTATTTTTTCCAGTTGGCAAACTCAGTTTGAATGCCTGATAAAGTTTTTTCTGAACATTTGGTACAAATAGCACTCAAAATGTCTTCTTCAGAAACACTGAAGAAGTCCCACACATTGTTTATTTACGATGAGCGCAGAGGAAATTAAAGGGGAACTGCACTTTTAAAAAAAAATTGCCTATCGTTCACAATCCTTACAAGAGACAAGAAAGTAAAAAATGTTTTCGTTTTTTTTGCAGTCGAACGTGTAAAAATTAGCTTGTTGTGGGTGGATGGCAATGCAGCTAATAGGAGCAGCCAAATCTACCTCTAAATCATTTAAAAAATGCTTCTATAAAACATCACCAATACTTCATTTACATTCTGTAACCTGTAAAATAACCAAGCTACATTGTTGTTAGAGTAAACACTGAAGAACTATTTTTCTAGCGTAGTAACACATCACTGTGCTTCAGCATTAGCTGTAAAAGCTAACTACGGCAAGACATAGGATGGCTTCTGTGTCAGCACAAAACGCGGTCAAGTTTGCAATATACAACAAAATGCAATTAAACAGCAATTTGTACTGACTAAAAAACATTAACTATCATATTACACTGTCTGTAAAGTATTAGCCCACATTTCATGTTTTGTTTGCACACAGCTAGCTCAACAACTTATGCACTTTAGTTGTAATAACACACAACGTGGGGTGTGTATCATGATCAATATTAAAATGTGACTCACTCGATGGACAGTTGTGCGTTTGGTCCAGCTGGCCAGGTAAGATTTTTCTGGTTTATTTGGGGTAAACACTCAATTTATATCCAAGTAGCTTGGCTCCAAATTCCACATGTGCAGCTTCGTGTCACGCCGACCTCACTCTCTCGGCTTCCATCTGCCCCACCATTTCAACCTTCCTTCGTGCTCGCTTCTTTTACCTGCAGTTCATCCTCCGTATATTCAGCTTCATAAAGATACGTTTGTGAATAAGTTTGTGAATGCCACAATTAGAACACTCGCGCGTTTGTTTCCGGAAGTAGGAACACACAATTTGTTGCCAGAAGTCGGACATGCGCTGCTATTGAAGCAAAAATCAATGTTCGGAAGAAGTCAGTTCCGGTCATGCTTAAAATTACCAAAATACGGTAAATATTGTACATATTACATATTGTTATAAATGTGTCTATTACTACATTCTATATATATATACTTGCAGTGTGTATATAAAACGTTGGACGGTTTTGAAGGCTACAATGGTAACTCCCATTAGCCGCATCTTCCAACCGTATTTTATCATCTCTAAAAACCTATAAAAATTTTTTTAAAAAGACGTGTGTTCTTGTCTTTTATAATGATTGTGAACTATAGGCAAAATTCCCAAAAAAGTGCAGTTCCCCTTTAACAACGGGCAGTTTACAGCAAGAAAATGAGTGCTTGATTTGCTCACCCTAACTCACCTACAATACAGTATGTGTAATCTTATGAAAACGGTTTTTTATGTTATTAGATTTATTGTTATGACATGACAACGCTTCATCTCAGTCTGATACTTATCCGCCCGGTATTTATCGTGCACACCGAGTTAAAAATACAATACCAACAGTAAAATGGAGTCACTAGATTGCGTAGGAGTAGTGTACAGTATATAATCAAAGGCAACTTGTACAGCTTCCCCCTGTATGCCTCTTACAGATGGAATGATATAGAGCTCTTGCTGTAATTATCAGAGCGCTAATGTATATTTATATACAGAGAGTACAGCTGGCAGAGGCTGGGAACACTGGTTAAGCAAATTGGTATTTAACTGGAAACTCGCTGGCCTCGGAGCAATGCATTATTCATCACCTAGACAAGAAAGTAGCACTTCTTGCATCCCCTCAGCAGCAGCAAAAGCAGCAGCATCCTCCAGAGCACACATGGAAGCAGAGTGAAGGCGGACACACGTACACACATTTATATACAGTGCGGTATATGGGCCAGAGCAAGAAAGCAAGTTTGTCCGCATGGAGCCAATCCCCAAACACAAGCCCCCAACCAATCCACATATACACCAATTATTGGTTCTCTGTCAGTTTGAAAGGTACTGCTGCTGCCTTACTAGCTCAGCAGCCCAGCTTTTATTTTACTCCTTTTTTTTTTTTTTTTACTCCTTGTCTGTTTAGCATTTTCTTATTTTTTACACCTTCTGTTCTGCTTAGTGTGCCGTGTTTACAATTAGACACCTACTGTACATCCATTCACACCTGCAGCATTACAATTGTGTTCATTTGCCAGGATCCTTGCTTTTTTGGTTATTTTTGCGCAATGCCGCATAATTATTATTACTATTATTATTAATATTATTATATTGTGATTGTAGTTTCTTTCTTTATTTTCTTAGTTTATTTCGAACATGACATACCTACAACATTAAACATCGGGCAATTTCATATAATTTCACAATACATCATGTCCGAAAAGGAGTAGGAAGAAGCAAAGCTTATTTAATCCTCCCCCTTTTCCCACGTCAAAGCGCCCACAAATATATACATTCATTCACTGACCTTCTTTACAGTAAAATAGCAAAATGACATCCGTGAATGAGTAACACAACAGTTTTGTAATATGTACTTAATTAATTCAGTCATTATTAACATACTGAGATGAAGAATATATCTTATTTTCAATAAGGTGGAAAGTGTTCTCATAATTCTTCTTCTTTGTACTTTGTAATCACTATTAATTTGAACAGCCTACTAAACTGGATCATATCAATGCAATTTGCATCATTACATATTGCATTGCCCTTTTGCAAAACAAAATAAAACAATACAGTGAAACACATATAAATTGGTCCCTCTTACTGAATGTCCACAAGTTGCACAACCCATTTGTTGACAAATAAAACAAGTCTCGGCCCACTGTGTCCTTCTGTTTACAATACAGTGTCCGCTTAAGTCAGTGTTGACATCCACAGTTGACCGCTTTTATTACATGAAAAAGATTGGTCCATTTATGTTAAGGTGTTGTAGTTTTTGTAGTTTTGTTATTTATGTCATTATCTCTTACCCGAGTGCTATGTCTAGCAGGGTTTCCTCTGAATTGCTAAACTACATGTGGCGGTAGGGGCGTGGCTAGGGGTGTGGTCAATATGACATCCATCCATTCCATTCTTTTTCTACCGCTCATTCCCTTTTTGGGTCACTGGGGGCGCTGACGCCTATCTCAGCTACAACCGGGCGGAAGGCAGCGTACACCTTGGACAAGTCGCCACCTCATCGCAGGGCCAACACATCATGTTTAAAATACATACATTTAAAAAAAAAATATATATATATATTATTATTATAGTGTCATCATGTGTTTTGTCTTAAATAATATCGTTTTGCTCTATTTTTCAATTGTTGCTGCTTTTTGTACAATGTACTATGTTAAGAATTTTCTTGCTGGACATTTGTTCAATCATTTTAGTCACATTCTATTCATTAAAAAGGACTAGCAACAAATCTAGCATCTATTGTAGACTGTACTTGTGTTTAGAGACCCTTTACTTCTGTCACGCTATGTCCGCGACAGAAAACGAGCTACAGTGAGCATGACGTCACACTTGCTTCGCCCTGCTGCGGGCCTTTCTGTCCTAAGAGCCGCCAATGTCATCTTGGATTTTGTAGATGGCCATTCGCAGGTATATCACAGATACAATAAAGTATGTGCGGACATGCTGCCTCTGCTCCAGACATATGGGTATAGCTTAGGTCATCCCAACATCCGGTTTCGGCAGCGTCGTCCTGGTGATCAAAGTACATATTTTTTGGGCGGCCAAATTTTCGGTGCATCACTAGTCAATAGTGCACAAATAATTCACTGTATGTATATATATATATATATATATATACACACACAGGGCTTCACGGTGGTAGAGGAGTTAGTGCGTCTGCCTCACAATACGAAGGTCCTGCAGTCCTGAGTTCAAATCCAGGCTCGGGATCTTTCTGTGTGGAGTTTGCATGTCCTCCCCGTGAATGCGTGGGTTCCTTCCGGGTACTCCGGCTTCCTCCCACTTCCAAAGACATGCACCTGGGGATAGGTTGATTGGCAACACTAAATTGGCCCTAGTGTGTGAATGTGAATGTGAGTGTGAATGTTGTCTGTCTATCTGTGTTGGCCCTGCAATGAGGTGGCGACTTGTCCAGGGTGTACCCCGCCTTCCGCCCGATTGCAGCTTAGATAGGCGCCAGCGCCCCCCGCGACCCCAAAAGGGAATAAGAGGTAGAAAATGGATGGATGGATATATACACACACACCGTATTTCCTTAAATTGCCGCAGGGCATGTAGTATGCGCCTGCCTTGAATTACTGCCGCGTCAAACTCGCTTAGACAAAATAGTTAGCGCATGCTTAGTATTACCGCCTGGTCAAACTCGTGTCGTCATGAGTGACACTTCGCCTGTCATCATTTTCAAAATGGAGGAGGCTAATTTCAATACCGGTAATTTGAAATCGCATAAAGGGAAGAAGATTAAGACTTATTCAGTAGGATTTAAGGTCCAAGCTAAAATCATACTCACATTTTTACTGCATGTCTTTGGTAAGTGTCGGAGTTAGAAGAGGTATTAAAATAATTAGCGCATGCTTACTTTTACCGCATGCCTTTAGTAAGTGCAGGACTGAGAAGAGGTTTTATATTAATTAGCGCCCCGGCGGCAATTCAAGGAAATACGGTATATATATATATATATATATATATATATATATATATATATATATATATATATATATATATATATATATATATATATATATATATATATATATATATATATATATATATATATATATATATATATATATATATATATATATATATATATATATATATATATCCATGCATGCATACTGCAAGTAACTGCTGGTCTTGAAGTGTATGTTTGTGTGTTTTGATGTAAATTTTTCCCATGGTCTATGAACACAACATGTTGGCAGAAAATGAGGAAGTGTTGTGGTGTGTCTTGGAGTAAAACATGGAGACAGATTTGTGTGATGAAAGAAAATACTTGTTGGTAAATTGAGATTGGCAATAAAAGTTAAAAAGACAGTCATACTTTGCGTGTCGTCTTCTGGACGCTACAATACATTATATTACTTTATCTTGTTTTCATGTAAAAAAAAAAAGCTTTTTTAGGGTGTGGCAGCTAATATTTTGACATGGCTCACAGCTACAATCAAATGCATTAAGGGGTAACCTTGTATAGGTAATAGCGATAAAACCTGCATGCAGTGACTTCATTATCTGTGGAAACTAATCTTCAAAATGCTTTATCACCCATTCTGCTGTCTCAGGCGAAAGTAGATACGCAATCAAACACTAATTTCAGTTTGCCGACAACCGCTTACTTGAGTTAGTCCCGATACTCAGTCACGTAAAATCAAACATTGCAGTATTTTGATACCTTTGTTGCACGTGACATCACTTTTGGTTGACTCCAGCTCAAACACTTGGTGGGCAAACAGTCTTGTATATATATATACGTATATATATATACATATATATATATATATATATATATATATATATATATATATATATATGTATATATGTATATATATATATATATATATATATATATGTATATGTATGTATGTATGTGTGTATATATATATATGTATATGTATGTATGTATGTATATATATATATATGTATATATATATATATGTGTATATATATATATATATATATATGTATGTATATATATATATATATATATATATATATATATATGGATGTATTGATAATGATCTCGGCGTCACTAGTGAACAAAATGGAGCAAATTTTAGCGATATTACGGAGATGAAAGAAGGCCGATGGCACGATGGCGAGCGGCTGGTGGCCGGGCCTGTTCCCATGGGGCCTGGCCGGGCACAGCCCGAAGAGGCAACGTGGGTCCCCCCTCCAATGGGCTCACCACCCATAGCAGGGGCCATAGAGGTCGGGTGCAATGTGAGCTGGGCGGCAGAAGCTAGCTCTTGGGACGTGGAACGTCACCTCACTGGGGGGAAAGAGCCTGAGCTAGTGCGCGAAATGGAGAAGTTCCGGCTGGATATAGTCGGACTCACTTCGACGCACAGCAAGGGCTCTGGAACCACTTCTCTCGAGAGGGACTGGACCCTCTTCCACTCTGGCGTTGCCAGCAGTGAGAGGCGACGGGCTGGGGTGGCAATTCTGGTTGCCCCCCGGCTTAAAGCCTGCACGTTGGAGTTCAACCCAGTGGACGAAAGGGTAGCCTCCCTCCGCCTTCGGGTGGGGGGACGGGTCCTGACTGTTGTTTGTGCTTACGCACCAAACAGCAGTTCAGAGTACCCACCCTTTTTGGGTACACTCGAGGGAGTACTGGAAAGTGCCCCCCCGGGTGATTCCCTTGTCCTACTGGGGGACTTCAACGCTCATGTTGGCAACGACAGTGAAACCTGGAGAGGCGTGATTGGGAAGAATGGCCACCCGGATCTGAACCCGAGTGGTGTTTTGTTATTGGACTTTTGTGCTCGTCACAATTTGTCCATTACAAACATCATGTTCAAACATAAGGGTGTCCATATGTGCACTTGGCACCAAGACACCCTAGGCCGCAGTTCCATGATCGACTTTGTAGTTGTGTCATCGGATTTGCGGCCTTATGTCTTGGACACTCGGGTGAAGAGAGGGGCGGAGCTTTCTACCGATCACCACCTGGTGGTGAGTTGGCTGCGATGGTGGGGGAGGATGCCGGACAGACCTGGCAAGCCCAAACGCATTGTGAGGGTTTGCTGGGAACGTCTGGCAGAGTCTCCTGTCAGAGAAAGTTTCAATTCCCACCTCCGGAAGAACTTCGAACATGTCACGAGGGAGGTGCTGGACATTGAGTCCTAGTGGACCATGTTCCGCACCTCTATTGTCGAGGCGGCTGATCGGAGCTGTGGCCACAAGGTAGTTGGTGCCTGTCGGGGCGGCAATCCTAAAACCCCCTGGTGGACACCAGCGGTGAGGGATGCCGTCAAGCTGAAGAAGGAGTCCTATCGGGTCCTTTTGGCTCATAGGACTCCGGAGGCAGTGGACAGGTACCGACAGGCCAAGCGGTGTGCTTGGCAAAAACTCGGACATGGAAGGAGTTCGGGGAAGCCATGGAAAACGACTTCCGGACGGCTTCGAAGCGATTCTGGACCACCGTCCGCCGCCTCAGGAAGGGGAAGCAGTGCACTATCAACACCGTGTATGGTGCGGATGGTGTTCTGCTGACCTCAACTGCGGATGTTGTGGATAGGTGGAAGGAATACTTCAAAGACCTCCTCAATCCCACCAACACCTCTTCCTATGAGGAAGCAGTGCCTGGGGAATCTGTGGTGGACTCTCCTATTTCTGGGGCTGAGGTCGCTGAGGTAGTTAAAAAGCTCCTCGGTGGCAAGGTCCCGGGGGTGGACGAGATCCGCCCGGAGTTCCTGAAGGCTCTTGATGCTGTGGGGCTGTCTTGGTTGACAAGACTCTGCAGCATCGCGTGGACATCGGGGGCGGTACCTCTGGATTGGCAGACCGGGGTGGTGGTTCCTCTCTTTAAGAAGGGGGACCAGAGGGTGTGTTCCAACTATCGTGGGATCACACTCCTCAGCCTTCCCGGTAAGGTTTATTCAGGTGTACTGGAGAGGAGGCTATGCCGGATAGTCGAACCTCGGATTCAGGAGGAACAGTGTGGTTTTCGTCCTGGTCGTGGAACTGTGGACCAGGTCTATACTCTCGGCAGGGTTCTTGAGGGTGCATGGGAGTTTGCCCAACCAGTCTACATGTGCTTTGTGGATTTGGAGAAGGCATTCGACCGTGTCCCTCGGGAAGTCCTGTGGGGAGTCCTCAGAGAGTATGAGGTATCGGACTGTCTTATTGTTGCGGTCCGCTCCCTGTACGATCAGTGCCAGAGCTTGGTCCGCATTTCCGGCAGTAAGTCGAACACATTTCCAGTGAGGGTTGGACTCCGCCAAGGCTGTCCTTTGTCACCGATTCTGTTCATAACTTTTATGGACAGAATTTCTAGGCGCAGTCAAGGCGTTGAGGGGTTCCGGTTTGGTGACCGCAGGATTAGGTCTCTGCTTTTTGCAGATAATGTGGTCCTGATGGCTTCATCTGACCGGGATCTTCAGCTCTCACTGGATCGGTTTGCAGCCGAGTGTGAAGCGACCGGAATGAGAATCAGCACCTCCAAGTCCGAGTCCATGGTTCTCGCCCGGAAAAGGGTGGAGTGCCATCTCCGGGTTGGGGAGGAGACCCTGCCCCAAGTGGAGGAGTTCAAGTACCTAGGAGTCTTGTTCACGAGTGAGGGAAGAGTGGATTGTGAGATCGACAGGCGGATCGGTGCGGCGTCTTCAGTAATGCGGACGTTGTACCGATCCGTTGTGGTGAAGAAGGAGCTGAGCCGGAAGGCAAAGCTCTCAATTTACCGGTCGATCTACGTTCCCACCCTCACCTATGGTCATGAGCTTTGGGTCATGACCGAAAGGATAAGATCACGGGTACAAGCGGCCGAAATGAGTTTCCTCCGCCGGGTGGCGGGGCTCTCCCTTAGAGATAGGGTGAGAAGCTCTGCCATCCGGGAGGAGCTCAAAGTAAAGCCGCTGCTCCTCCACATCGAGAGGAGCCAGATGAGGTGGTTCGGGCATCTGGTCAGGATGCCACCCGAACGCCTCCCTAGGGAGGTGTTTAGGGCACGTCCAATCGGTAGGAGGCCACGGGGAAGACCCAGGACACGTTGGGAAGACTATGTCTCCCGGCTGGCCTGGGAACGCCTCGGGATCCCCCGGGAAGAGCTAGATGAAGTGGCTGGGGAAAGGGAAGTCTGGGTTTCCCTGCTTAGGCTGTTGCCCCCGCGACCCGACCTCGGATAAGTGGAAGAAGATGGATGGAAGAAGGCCGTTATAGTAACGCTTTTAATGTGTGACTCAAACGAGAGAATTGGGTCAAAAATAATACCCAGATTCTTTACCGAGTTGCCTTGTTTAATTGTTTGGTTGTCAAATGTTAAAGTTATATTAATAATTACAGGTCGGTGTTCAGGAGGACCGATAATCAGCATTTCCTTTTTTTTGGTGTTGAGTTGCAAAAAGTTAGCGGACATCCCTTGTTTAATTTCATTAAGACACGCCTCCAGCTGACTACAATCCGGCTTGTTGGTCAGCTTTAGGGGCATGTAGAGTTGGGTGTCATGAGCTTAACAGTGAAAGCTAACACCGTATTTGCATATGATGTCACTTAGCGTCAGCATGTAGATGCTGAAGAGTGCAGGGCAAAGGACCGAACCCAGGGGAACTCCACACGTTACCTTAACATAGTCCGAGGTCACATTGTTATGGGAGACGCACTGCATTCTGTCAGTAAGATAGGAGTTAAACCAAGACAGGGCTAAGTCTGACATACCAATTCTTGTTTTGATATGCTCTAATAAAATATTATGATCGACGTTATCGAAAGCAGCGCTAAGATCGAGGAGCAGCAACATAGATGACGCATCAGAATCCATCGTTAGCAATAGATCATTAGTAATTTTTGCGAGGGCGGTCTCCGTAGAGTGATTTGCCCTGAAACCGTATTGAAAGGTTTCACATAGATTGTTGGACGCCAAGTGTTCATTTAGCTGCTCTGCAACAATTTTTTCGAGTATTTTTTAAATAAAGGGAAGGTGAGACACCGGTCGGTAGTTTACCATGAGGTCAGGATCGAGGTTAGGTCTTTTAAGGAGAGGATGAATAACCGTTTTTTTGAATGCTAGGGAAACAGTGCCAGAGGAAAGTGATAAGTGTTATGGGTCACACTCCTGCTTCCTCTCTTCCTGCTATGTCTCCTCCTGCTGGGCGTCCGGACAAGCACACCACGGGCCACTCCCACATGTGCTCTCTCTCCGCTGCGGGCGTGCCTCCTCGCACCTGCAAATACTCACCAAACTACACACCTGCCTGTGATGAGCGAGCTGCCTTCAAGAGCAGACGCAGCCTGAGATCCGACGCGAGAACGTAGCTTCACGTACCCAGTACAGTAAGCCCACACGTATCTAGCTCCTCTGCATGTGCAAACTATCTCCCTGTGCTCCTTCCCTGTTCTGCTCATTGTCTCCTGTGTTGTGTCGTCTTCCAGCCTCCCGCCATCCTTCCTTGTCGTCGAGTTGTGTGTCTCGTCACCTTGGACCTCCCGTGGATTTTCCCTTGCCTTCCTGGACATTGACCTCACGCCTGCCTAACGACCACGAAACCAAGCTCCTGCCCTTGACCATCTGCCTGCTCCCCGACGTTCGATTCCGCCTTGCTCCTTGCTGGACTTCCACCTGGATCCCAACACGCATCCTCAACACCCTCTGGCAACCATACTCAGATAAGTCTCACACTTCGTCACACTACATCTCTTTGGTTAAATACACATCTCACTCACACACTAAACTGTCATTAAATACGCTGACAGCTAACGACGTCATCGTTCCTCTGCCGTTTTCTTCTCCCGTTGTACCGTCACAATAGGTTTATAATATTTACTATGTATGCGTATTCATACTGTATATGTATATGGATATGTAATGTTGCAGTTTTCTATGCCTACAAAGCAAGCATGCCCGATGCAATGCATTAAAAATCAACCCCAGGTTTCCACTGGATATGTAACGGCAGCAAAACTTTTCCGTCACCAAATGGCGCTACCATCTGCCGTTCTTGAATCCCCACCGCCGTTGTGTTGTAGCTCCGCCGTGCAGCGAAATAGAGCGGACTTTCGACGAGATCTCGCAAATCTGCGCATGATCGCGTGATAAAGGAGTTTTAGTAAAGCGAACACAGTTTATTCTGTCCTTCAAGAAAAGCAGAAGCAAATCCACCTGGTTCCGCTATTCGCTATACGTAACAACTAGTAACTGCAACACCGCGTACCGTCTTGAGCTTTTGTCATCCATCAATTCCCACAGTTGTCTGTGACAGCACTGACTTGAATTAACTTCTGGAAAAGACGACAGTTTGGCCTTGCAAAACCACAAATTTTATTTTTTATTTTTTTGTAGCAAGCAATGCAACAATAACATCATCCCTGGGCAATCGTTGTATACACATGCACACTTACACACACATGAAATATTCAAATTCAAAGAACCATTCCCCTGGCCTCCCGGCCCCTGTATTGGCTAGCATTTGACACAGGACTCATAGATGTCCAGGATATGCCTTTGTATGATTCTTTGATTTTGGACCTCCAGAATCAGCATTTGGATCAATAAGGTGAAATTACGTCTGAAAATCTTCGACAGGTTGACTTCATGTCTGTCCCCACCAATTAGAGACGTTTCAAAGTGTAAAATACGATCCGCCTTATCTTTTATGAACAATTTCCCTTGTGGATCATTAAAGTTTGTCTAAGTCTAATGCATGACTTCCTGTCCAACTCAAGCGGATTTTAGCTAAATTAAGCAGATTTGTTTTGCGGCGACCAGCAAATATAGAAGCTCTGCGTACATTTAGCACAGGAACCGTTCCGCCATAGTGAAAACTGAACAAATTTACTTGAATAAAAATGGAAAGAGTCCGCTGTTGCGTTGTCGTTATGCATAAAGGGGAAATCAGGGGTTAAAGCTTCAGTTTTTAATATGCCGTTGCTCGATGTTAATTTACATTGTGTATTCCGTCTAAATGCTACTGATAAGCGCTTTACATGGCAAATTCAACACATCGAAATTTGGTAATGAAAACTACAACTAAGATGCACGTTATAGTCAAAAAGCTGATGTGGAATAAATAATAATAAATACACTACTTACAGTTAAAACACTTATATAAACACCCCACAAATATGGGGAAATGAATACAAAAGTACAATTCATTCATTAACGGTGTTACAAAAAAGATCAGTTAGAATTAGACATGATGTTGGTCATCAAGAACTTTACAACCCTTCATTTATTGAATCAAAAATACTGAAATTCCATGACATAGTGAATTTGCACACCACTAAAAGTATGCACTAAGCAAATTCTAACCTGCTTCCGAAGAACATACAACAATTCTTCACAACAAAAGAGAAGAAATATAACTTCAAAGAAAAAAAAAATGTATAACACTTGTATGCACGGACAACACATAAGACCTTTAGTATATCAGTATGTGGAAATAAATTACTAAGGGCAGCACGGTGGAACACGGGTTAGTTCATGTGTCTCACAATTCGAAGGTCTTAAGGTCTATCCCGGGCTTGGGATCTTTCTGTGCAGAGTTTGCATGTTCTCCCCGTGACTGCGTGGGTTCCCTCCGGGTACTCCGGCTTCCTCCCACCTCCAAAGACATGCACCTGGGGATAGGTTGATTGGCAACACTAAATTGGCCCTAGTGTGTGAATGTGAGTGTGAATGTTGTCTGTCTATCTGTGTTGGCCCTGTGATGAGGTCGTGACTTGTCCAGGGTGTACACCGCCTTCCGCCCGATTGTAGCTGAGATAGGTGCCACAGCCCTCCACGATCCCAAAGGGAATAAGCGGTAAAAAATGGATGGATGGATGTTGTCTGTCTATCTGTGTTGGCCCTGCAATGAGATGGTGACATGTCAAGGGTGTACTC
This sequence comes from Nerophis ophidion, assembly GCF_033978795.1. Classification (NCBI taxonomy): domain Eukaryota; kingdom Metazoa; phylum Chordata; class Actinopteri; order Syngnathiformes; family Syngnathidae; genus Nerophis; species Nerophis ophidion. Next base: position 67,218,368 of record NC_084614.1, read on the forward strand.
CGCCTTCCGCCCGAATGCAGCTGAGTTATGTTCCGAAAGGGACAAGCGGTAGGAAATGGATGGATGGATAGATGGAAAATAAATTACGGAATGGATTAAGCAAAGAAATCAAACAATGTACAAATATGATCCAATTCAAGAAACTATTTAAACTTAAAGTGTTTACAAAGTACAAATAAGAAGGACCGTGATAAAAATGATGAATTTATGATAATTTTATCTCACCGTATGAAATACAACTTACTTTACTAATTGTTATTGATTTATTTATGTCTTAATGCTATTACTTATTGAGTATATTGTGAATAAATTGAGAACAGGAAGTGAACAAAAGTTTTAGCAACTGCTATGTAAAGGAAAAGAGGAATGAATAAATAAGATATGCTTCTTCTTACTCCTTTTCAAAACATGATGAAAAGAGAAACTGGAAATTGTTATGTACCATGTTGTAATTGTATGCATGTTCGAAGTAAACTCAAACTTTCTATTACCCAATCCAATTTAATCCGCGTTATTTATATAGCACATTTAAACAACAATAATGTTTCCGAAGTGCTGCACAGCCATGTTAAAAACAATATTAAAAACAATATTATACTCCACCAATGACTGAATAAAAACAAAAAGTAAATACATTTATAACCAATATAAAAATAAATAAGATTAAAAACCATTTTAAAGGGTAAAAGCAATTAAAACAGTCAAATAGAAATCAAAAGGTATAAAAAAAAAACCCCACAGAGGACAACAGAGGACAGAGGACCACACAACTCACGTAGTATTAAAAGCCAGAGAATAAAAGTGGGTCTTAAGACGAGACTTAAAACACTCCACTGTAGAAGCAACAAATGACAAGACTTCCTTATTAAAAGTAATGTCTTTTACTACTTCCTGGCTATGGGAAGTCACGAGGACAAACTGAAATAAATACATAATTGAAATGAGATGTAGAAGTGTAAGTGTAAGCAATAACAATTGGACAGCACAGTTTTCATTATTAGCTCAGTGTTAAATTGAAAAAAAAAAAAAGATTCTAATATTAAAGGCCTAATGATATGAGATTTTCTTATTTAAACGGGGATAGCAGGTCCATTCTATGATTCATACTTGATCATTTCGTGATATTGCCATATTTTTGCTGAAAGGCTTTAGTAGAGAACATCGACGATAAAGTTTGCAACTTTTAGTCGCTAATAGAAAAGCCCTGCCTTTACCGGAAGTCGCAGACGATGACGTCACCCGTTGAGGGCTCCTCACATCCTCACATTGTTTTTAATGGGAGCCTCCAATAAAAAGAGTTATTCGGACCGAGAAAACGACAATTTCCCCATTAGTTTGAGCGAGGATGAAAGATTCGTGTTTGAGGATATTGATGGCGACGGACTAAAAAAAAAAAGATTAAGTTAAAAAAAAAATAAAAAAAACGCGATTGCATTGGGACGGATTCAGATGTTTTTAGACACATTTACTAGGATAATTCTGGGAAATCCATTATCTTTCTATTGTGTTGCTAGTGTTTTAGTGAGTTTAATAGTACCTGATAGTCGCAAGGGTGTGTCCACGGGTCTCTTGAGGCCAGTGTCTGATAGAAGTGGAAGGCAGCTATATGGACGGCACAAGCTCAGGTGATCTCCGGTAAGTGGCGAATTTTTAGCACAATTTTCTCACCGAAAACTGCTGGTTATCATTTGGTCGGGATCCATGTTCGATTGACCGCTCTGATCCATAGGAAAGTTTCACCTCCAGGGAATTTTAAACAGGGAATCACCGTGTGTTTGTGTGGCTAAAGGCTAAAGCTTCCTAACTCCATCTTTCTACTTTGACTTCTCCATTATTAATTGAACAAATTGCAAAAGATTAAGCAACACAGATGTCCAAAATACTGTGTAATTATGCGGTTAAAGCAGGCGATTTTTAGCTGTGTGTGTGCGCAGCGCTAATATTTCCTTACAGTCCGTGACATCACTCGTACACGTCATCATTCCGCGACGTTTCAACAAGAAACTCCCAGGAAATTTAAAATTGCAATTTAGTAAACTAAAAAGGCCGTATTGGCATGTGTTGCAACGTTAATATTTCATCATTGATATATAAACTATCAGACTGTGTGGTCGGTAGTAGTGGGTTTCAGTAGGCCTTTAAACAAATTAACCTTTTTTACCACATGAACACACAAAAGTTACAACAATTTGGATCATAAAGTAGCGGTATCAATTCCCAGGTATCAGGAATTTTCCATTCTGTGGCCATAAGTGGAGTCAACGGTAAGAAATACAGTATTTTCTCTGTGACTATGTATGTCAATCAAAACTGAACACAATTTTGGATGCAGCTCTTATTTTGGAGTTTAATAAAACACATCTTTTGGAAAAAATATTGTGTGGAACTACATAAAATTCTACTTCTCATGTGATTTTAATCTGAACTAAACTGTTATTCATATTTTTTTCCTGCCCTATAACGCATCTGAAATCACAAGACCGGCAGTCAGTCAATAGATTTTTAATTTCATTAAAATTGTACCGCCACTAAATGGTGAAGTTTAGCCGGTGTCCGTCCGAGAAAACGAGGCTTCACGCCGCCCGTGTTTCGGGCATCTTGTCAGTTTGCGCATGCATTATGGATGAGACATGATTAGAGGAGCGCCAATGCAATGCAGCCCCACTTTGAACACACTTCTCTGAATTAAGTGCAACTTTGTATTTATGTCTCTCGCTTCTCCAAACAGCGCCTTGGCTCGCTTCTGCTGGATGTTTTTTGGTTGATGTTGGGGAGGAATCATATTACAGTAAATTCTACCAAATGTACAATAATGTATTTTGTAGGGGTAGGAAAAAATATTGAAATAGAAATAAATCGCACTACTTCTTAGAACGATAAAAGTTTTTTATGTCAATGTTGATTTTTTTTTTTTTTTTTTAATGCGATAAAATCATGTTTTGGGCAGATTTGTTACTCAACAATGACTTCCGTATTACTGCTCTGCAGAGTGTTGCTCTAATACTTGCTGCCCTGCTGTGCCAGTATTTTTTATGTGGTTTTAGTACTTTCACCTCAAACTATAAAAGGAAATTTTTTGCTGCTAAATTGTTTGTTTTTGTCGCAGACATTGCCATTTATCATCGTGTCTGTTATGCAATATGTATATTTGAATATTTGAATATATGTATGTATATATATATATATATGTATATGTATATATATATATATATATATATATATATATATATATATATATATATATATATATATATATATATATATATATATATTAGTATTTAGTCAGCCACCGAATGTGCAAGTTCTCCCACTTAAAATGATGACAGAGGTCTGTAATTTTCATCATAGGTACACTTCAACTGTGAGAGACAGAATGTGAAAAAAAATCCAGGAATTCACATTGTAGGAATTTTAAAGAATTTATTTGGAAATTATGGTGGAAAATAAGTATTTGGTCACTTCAGACAAGGAAGATCTCTGGCTCTCACAGACTTGTAATTTCTTCTTTAAGAAGCTCTTCTGTCCTCCACTCATTACCTGTATTAATAGAACCTGTTTGAACTCGTTATCTGTATAAAAGACAACTCTCCACTGCCTCAAACAGTCAGGCTCCAAACTCCACTATGGCCAAGACCAAAGAGCTGTCGAAGGACACCAGGAAAAAATTGTAGACCTGCACCAGACTGGGAAGAGTGAATCTACAATAGGCAAGCAGCTTGGTGTGAAAAAATCAACTGTGGGAGCAATTATCAGAAAATGGAAGACATACAAGACCACTAATAATCTCCCTCGATCTGGGGCTCAACGCAATGATCATGAGAACGGTGAGCAAAAATCCCAGAACCACACGGGGGGACCTGGTGATTGACCTGCAGAGAGCTGGGACCAAAGTAACAAAGGTTACCGTTTATAACACACTACGCCGGCAGGGAATCAAATCCTGCAGTGCCAGACGTGTCCCCCTGCTTAAGCCAGTGCATGTCCAGGCCCGTCTGAAGTTTGCCAGAGAGCACATAGGAGAATGTCATGTGGTCAGATGAAACCAAAATAGAACTTTTTGGTATAAACTCAACTCGTCGTGTTTGGAGGAAGAAGAATACTGAGTTGCATCTCAAGAACACCATAACTACTGTGAAGCATGGGGGTGGAAACATCATGCTTTGGGGCTCTTTTTCTGCTAAGGGGACAGGACAATTGATCCGTGTTAAGGAAAGATTGAATGGGGCCATGTATCATGAGATTTTGAGCCAAAACCTCCTTCCATCAGTGAGAGCTTTGAATGGTTGACCAAATACTTATTTTCCACCATAATTTACACATAAATTCTTTAAAATTCTTACAATGTTAATTCCTGGATTTTTTTTCCACATTCTGTCTCTCACAGTTGAAGTGTACCTATGATGAAAATTACAGACCTCTATCATCATTTTAAGTGGGAGAAATTGCACAATCGGTGGCTGTCTAAATACTTTTTTGCCCACTGCATTTTTTAAATTTTTTTTATTATTATTATTTCTTTATTTACCTATATTTTTTGTGTAAACTTTCTTAAAAATGTCTCAAATGTTGCTTATATAGATGCTAATGTATTAGTTATGATAAATACTAACTACATTCCCTCGTTTGTATTATGTCAAATTGACTTCATTTCTATTTAATCCAGGTGTTGACAGTCCGCAGACTATCAAGGTAATAAATAATAAACACTAACACAACAGGCCTAAAGTCATGACACTCAAGTTAGAGTAGTGTGTGTATAAATATTCCAATAATTTCTGTTTGGTACATAATTGATGAAAAATTATGTCATCTTCTTTATTCTGCTGCATGCCATTAAACCATATTTTATTATTTCTCACAGGAGGTTATGTGGTTTGTTTGTCAGTTAGTTAGTTAGTTAGTTAGTTAGTTAGTTAGTTAGCCAGCTAGCTATGGGTCGCTCATATTGAAACTATCAGGAAATAGCGAACCTTTAGAAATGTGATTGGATATTGGGGGTGATCTGGATGTCTGGATTCAGGATCAATTGTTCAAAAGGTTTATGTTCTACTTCTTCCTGGTCACTTTAAATGCACCTGCAATCCACAATACTTATACTTCTTTATAGGGTGTGGCTTTGTTTAGATTCGATCATTAGAGTTCTCTATCTTCTCAGTTCGACAATCAGAAAACAGTGACTCAATCTCCTTAACCTGAAAAACATGCTCATTTGTGTGTAACAATAATTAGTAAAAGATATTTAAAAAATAATTACATTTCACAAAAAATTGGATAGCGCTGCTGCGCTAATAGTGTTATAACGGTGCATTTGGCGTGTTAACGTCGGCAATAATGTTTAGAAATAGTGTCAGACTGTGCAGCTTCTGTTGGGATGCGACATTACTTAAGGGGTTCCTAAACGTTTTGATCTTGGGGCCCAACTTTTCCACTACAGAGGGGCTTGGGACCACACTCAAATATTAACACTGAATGTCTTGATTTTATTCATTCTCAATAATCATATTTACCGTAACCTACATACACTTTACAACATTGTCAAATTTTATTTTTCATTTTCCTTTATTTAACCTATGTAAAAACGCATTGGGATAAAAATCCCTTTTTTCAAGAGCGACTTGGCCAAAAGGGCTGCTAAAACAGGTTTCATAAATACTATAATCAATCAATCAAAGTTAATGTTATATAGCCCTTAATCACAAGTGTCTCAAAGGGCTGCACAAGCCACAACAATATCCTCGGCTCAGATCCCACATCAGGGCAAGAAAAAACACAACCCATTGGGATACAATGAGAAACCTTGGAGGGGACCCCAGATGTGGGGACTCTCACCCCCTGGGCGACCGGTGAATTTGATGTAGAGTTAATAGTGTGAGAGTCCAGTCCACAGTGGGGCCAGCAGGGGATCATCTACAAAGGAGACAAGTCAGCAGCGCAGATACATCCCCAACTGATGCACAGATGAGTGGTCCATCCCGGGTTCCGACTTTGAACAGCTAGCCATTCATTTGTGGTCACCTGATAACCTCTCGAAAACAACAACAACACAAATAGAAGCAGTCACATACTGTAGTGAAAAGGACACATCACTTACAACATAAACTATAAAACACACAATAGGGAAGAAAATTCAATGTTTCAATTAAAAAAACAAGTACAGCTTTTGGTTCTTTTAAAATGTGCCCAAAGTGATCAGTTTAAGTAGCCTAAGATCCTTTTTTTAATCTATTCCATGACAATGGAGTAGCAAATCTGAAGTTTTTTGTTTACCAAGACTTGTGTTGGCTCTATAAACCAACACGCCATGAATGTCCTGTGACCGCAAACTGTAGCAACTGGAGGCCCTAAACATAAAAGAACATAAATAAAGGGGAACCGGACGAAGAAATTATCTATAAATAAAAAAACCTCTATCGAGAAAATCTGTGAACTAACAAAAATGGACAGTTCGCCTTTGAATACCAAGTGCAACGTGGACAAGCTTGCCATAATCAGTAATAAAATATAAGGCACAGTGATATACAGTGTGCATTTTTTATAAATAAGATTCTGGTGCATACATAAAAAGCAAGTATCCAAAATCTAGCAAAGGCAAAAAATTGCTCAGAATCAAGCGTTTTAACTTGTGATTGTTCATAATCTGCAGTTAACCTTAACTTCTTTACAGCCAATGTTGTCTTCAAGGAACATTCTCTGCAGGCACAAGACATTAAAACAATGTTTATTATACATACATGTCCTTTCAAACTGACCTTTAAACAATGTTGCAAGATAGTTGTATTTGTAAATTGTGGCAATGTTGATGTCTAACGTTGGATCCACGTTGTTGGTTGGGAAATGACAAAATGTCAAAAATCAAACCAACATCACAACTGAACATTGAACAAACATTGTCAAAAAGCATGTTTTTTCAACATATTTGTGTTGTACAATATTGGTTGGGAAATGACCAAAATTCAATGGTCAAATCATCGTAAGAACCTGGCTTTGATTAAATGTCGTCAAAAAGTATTTTAGGTTTGATTTGCTCAATGTCAGAACCTAATTCAGCAAGTTCTCAAAGTTGTTTCAATGTCTAATGCCTGGTGGGTTTTGGCGAGTATTTTCAAAAATGCCAGTATTTGTCTACTGCACTAAGGTTTCTAGAGCGATCATTCTACTATTTAGATTTTGTAAAACACATCAATATATACAGAAATCATTAAAAAAAATAATAAAGAGTCTCATGAGTGTAAAAAACATCTACCGTTATTGTTCTAAGCAGAAAACCTGGGGAAATTTTTACTAATTGTCTTTAGAGGTCACAATTGTATATGTCCTTCTCAATGATGTTTTCTAGGATTGATTTACTTTTGGGGGACAGCGCTCTCTGGGTGCTTTTCTAGTTTTGTATTCATTTTTTTCTGTAAACCTAACTTGAAATTCCCAATCTGTCACTTCCCGAGGAAAAGAAGCCTCGTCTTCATACCTGCAGTTCTTCTTCTACTATTGTATTCTTCTTCGGCAGACAAAAGGAGGCTTTCCCAAGATCAGGGATTCCTATTGTGTAAATATTGATACTGCTGCTACGATGTTGTTACGCTCTCCATAATTCATTGCATTGCATTTTTCATCGCGTCTGGAATTTATTCTACGGCTCTACCAACACCCTCACCCACCTCCTACCTCCATTACAGTAATGCTACTTCGAAAATTGCTGTTTGTTATTTACAGTAAGCAGCTGATCCACCTTAGGTGGTGATAATGATGATTATTATTTGCTCATTATTGTTGTAAGGCCGACTGCGGCTGTCACCCCGCACAATCCCCCCGCCCACCATCCATTAGGCCCGATAAGACGGCCGTTTGATCACAACCTAGCCCGCCCCCGATGCTCATTAGGCCTGATTAGTTATACAATGTTCCTAATTACTGCCGCCATGTTTTAATTACGCTTCATGTGCATACCCCCTGCCACTACACCACTATTCTTTTTTACATACCTAATTCTGATCCCTATAAAAGGAAAAACAATTTTGGGCAAGCTGAGCACATATTGACTTGTACTGTGTATGTTTGTGTGTTTTGGGCTGTTTTTATTACCTTATGAGGACAACAATCAGATGATGCAGCAAAATGTATGAAGGCTTTTGGTTCCCATTAAGGAATGTTGTGTTTTGGGTACGCTTGTGGTGTGGGAAACAAAAATGGAGTCCCTGTAAAGAAAGTGTGTGTCTAGATTAGTCCGAGGGCTTAAGTGTGTAATTTGCATTTTTGCCTGTTTTTTTAATTATTTATTTAGCCTTTATTTAACCAGGTAAAATCCCATTGAGATCAAATATCTATTTTCCAAGGGAGATCTGGCCAAGAGGGCAGCAGCAAGGTTACAATAAAAACAGTAAACAACACATAAAACATCACATTTACAAAATTAAACTTGCTCACATCACACATGTGAATACAGACAAGGAAGACTGCAATCCTTTCACAGAAGCTTTAAACTCATTCAATGTAACAAGAGTTTGAAGTTGAATTGTTAGGATCCGTTACTCTGATCTTCACATGTTGTTGTTTATTTTTTAATCTGTGTTTTCATTCTCCGTTCTGAGCCGTTTACTTCCTGTTTTGTTCGTTTCCACCTGCTAGTCTCGGTTCTCGCACACCTGTTCTTGTAATCACCACCCTTTATAAGGCAGCCTTTCTGTTCTCTCATTCTCGGATCCTAATTTGCCCACGCGCAACAGTGACGACTCTCGACCTTCATCTTCGTATGTATATTCTCACTAGCTTTTATGCTAAGCCATTTGTTTATTTCCAGCTCACATGCTGAGGAATTGTTTTTTTGTTTTTGTGTGCCTTCGTGCCAGCTTAGTTTATCATTCTGTATTTCCTATTTCTCATACTAGCGTCTTTTGTTTGCCTTCTCTTTACACCAGTGTTTTTGTTCCTAGCCTTTTCATTATTTAATAAATACATTATATCTTTTCTTTGCTGTGTTCTGCTTCGACGCATCCTCGGGAAAACAACACCGGCATTACCATGCCGAAAAAGAGTCATCACATGAATATTCGATTGTAGGTTATTCCAAGCCTTCGGTGCTGAAAACCTAAATGCTTTCTTGCCCAGTTCAGTTCTTACTTTGGGGATGACAAATTGTACTTTAACTAAAACCGTTCACAAAAACTGAGGCAAAACCAAATGATCACAGGGTTTCCCAAAGATTGCAAATATACTTGTGGTGGTGGAGTCAATATTCCGTAAACATATTATATGGATAATCGGTGACGATGCATAGATGTTCTTTCAAAAGACTAAAATCAGTTTCATACAAACCTTTAAAAGCAAATCTGTGTTATTAGTACAACATATACAGGTGAAACTCAAAACAATTTTGTGCAAAGGAGTTTATTCCAGAAATCAGATTTACACGGTGAAATTAATAGGCGCCCCCCGCAACCCCAAAAGGGAATAAGTGGTAGAAATGGATGGATGGATGGAAATTAATGTATGACGGAGGCTCATAACATGCAACTCGATATATTTCAAGCCTTATTTTAATGTAATGTTGATGATTATAGGTTACAGCTTATGAAAACTTAAAATTTTAAATATTTTCAAAAACTAAACCATGATCATCAAAATCATAAAAGAAAGTCTTGACTTATCTTACTTTGAATATCATGAGTTTTGAAATGCTGACATATTTTGGACTTTTACACAGTTATCTTTTTATTTTTAGTTTCACCTGTATATGTTCTTGTAGTATATTGTTTTGCTCCATTTCTCAATTATTGCTGTTTATTGTACAATGTAACTCAGGCTTCACTGAGACTTTAGACCTTTAGTATTATTTTCTTTATTAAAAACGACTACCAACAAATCTAGCATCTCTTTCTGCTGTTATTGGAGACTTTACTTGTCTTCGGAGACTCTTTACTTCTGTAGCTTGATGTCTGCATAGAACAGCGAGAGCTTCGGGCCTCTAATGTCCCAAAACACTCATGGACGTCACACTTTCTTTGCGTTGTTGCTCCAGCCGCACTTTCTCTCCCTGAATTGAGCCACTACACATTGCGCATTTTGTAGATCACTGTCCGCGGGCATACACTATATTGCCAAAAGTATTTGACAACCTGCTTTGACTCACATATGAACTTGAAGTACCATCCCATTCCTAACCCATAGGGTTTAATATGATGTTGGTCCACATTTTGCAGTTATTACAGTTTCAACTCTTCTGCTCAGGCTGTCCACAAGGTTGCGGAGTATGTTTATAGGAATTTTCAACCATTCTTCCAAAAGCGCATCGGTGAGGTCACACGGATGTTGGTCGAGAAGGCCTGGCTCTCAGTCTCCGTTCTATTTCATCCCAAAGGTCTTCTATCGGGTTCAGGTGAGGACTCTGCGCAGGCCAGTCAAGTTCCTCCACACCAGACTCTGTCATCCATGGCTTTATGGACACTGCTTTGTGCACTGGAGCAGTCATGTTGGAAGAAGAAGGGGCCCGCTCCAAGCTGTTCCCACAAGGTTGGGAGCATTGAATTGTCCAAAATGTTTTGTTATCCTGTAGTATTCAAAGTTAATTTCATAGCCAACTCCTAAAAAACAACCCCACACCATTATTCCCCCTCACCAAATTTGAATTTCACACTCTGCACAATGCGGTCCGAAATGTACCGTTCTCCTGGCAACCTCCAAACCCAGATTGCCAGATGGAAAAGTGTGATTCATCCCCTGACCCCTCTGTCAGTTTACGTGGCCTACCACTTTGTGGCTGAGTTGCTGTTGTTCCCAAACTCTTCCATTTTCTTATAGTAAAGTTGACGTTGGAATATTTAGAAGCGAGGAAATTTTATGACTGTATTTGTTGCACAGTTCCACGCTGGAAATCACTGAGCTAGCTGAGAGCGGCCCAATTTTTTACAAATTTTTGTAGAAACAGTCTCCATGCCTAAGTGCTTGATTTGTCAAGTGATTAGGACACCTGATTTTGATCAATTGGATGAGTGCCCAAATACTTTTGGCAATATAGTGTATCTCCGATATGTTCAAGTATGTCCACATCGCAGACATTCTGCCTCCGCTCCGAACAATTCCGTGCGTATTGCTTACGTCATCCCAGCATCCTGTTTCGGCAGTGCTGTTTCGGTGATCTAAATATTTTCCTTTTTTCGATGGCCATAATTTTGGTGCATCACTAGTCAGTAGTGCGTAAATAATAGCCTATATATCCATCCATCCATTTCCTACCGCTTATTCCCTTTGGGGTCGCGGGGGGCGCTGTGTCTACCTCAGCTACAATCGGGCGGTAGGCGGTGTACACCCTGGACAAGTTGCCACCTCATCACAGGGCCAACACAGATAGACAGACAACATTCACACTCACATTCACACACTAGGGCCAATTTTTTTTTGTGTTGCCAATCAACCTATCCCCAGGTGCATGTCTTTGGAGGTGGGAGGAAGCCGGAGTGCCCGGAGGGAACCCACGCATTCACGGGAATATATATATATATATATACATATATATATATATATATATACATATATATATATATATATATATATATATATATATATATATATATATATATATACAAAACTAAATTTGTTTACAGGTTAAAAACGTTTTTTTGTGGATGTGGCAGCTTTTATTTTGCTGAGGCTCTGTGCCACGATCAATTGTAGAGCATTAATCTGTGAGGGCTCTGATAAGCGAGGTACGTCCTCTCTTTTAGGCATGACTGTAAAATATCTTTATGAGTTGTGGTGAAAATGCTCTGGAAGTAATACAGATACCCTCAAGGGTTTTATAATCATTATTGTCAATGACTTATGGACAATCGCTAAGACGATTTCCTGGATGACCGCCATGTTTTTCAACCATTCCTCATCAAATTTTACAGACATGCGCCTGTAGGACCCCTAAAGATGTCTGACAGATTTGGTGGTGATTTGGCTAAACACCCCAAAGTTACAGAGGGTGTTTTGTTGAATTTCAAGTCGATTCAATTTATGGCGTCAAGCTTTGCCGTTTAACAACGGCGTTGCTGGTGTTGTATTTGTCAGGAAGATAATAGCACAGGCAACCAAGCAGGGGTGCATGTTTGGACAAATCTTCTCCTTTTTGTGTGTAGCGGTTCAGGAGTAGAAAAGTAAGTTTATGAAAAAACAGGCATTGGGAAAAATTAAGACACCCCATAGTTTTTGTGTGCTGTTCATTCTTTGTTTAAGGATCTTCTTTTATGGATGTATGTCAGTGATAAATATTTGACCAAACTGAATAGTGAGTCAGCAGAGGCCTTTTGTGTGTGTGTGTGTGTGTGTGTGTGTGTGTGTGTGTGTGTGTGTGTGTGTGTGTGTGTGTGTGTGTGTGTGTGTGTGTGTGTGTGTGTGTGTGTGTGTGTGTGTGTGTGTGTGTGTGTGTGTGTGTGTGTGTGTGTGTGTGTGTGTGTGTGTGTGCGCGCGCGCGGGCGGGCGGGCGGGCGTGTGTTTCTCTACTCCAAAAAAAAGATCATGCTTCTGATTTTATCTATGGACATGAGTAATAAATATTGTATCAACAGAATTGAACACTTCCATTGTGTGTCGGAAAACGTGTGTGTGTGTGTGTGTGTGTGTGTGTGTGTGTGTGTGTGGTCACGGCTGCCACAATGAATTTTCCCCATTACGGAGTGTTAACGGAGGTCAGGCCCCCCTCAAGACATAGTGTATAGTGATAATAAGGGAACAAAAAAACACAGATTAGACTTCCACTGCCTCCATCTTAATCCCCATTGTACACATACACACACACACGCACACACGTACACACACGGTCTTCTCTCCGCCTGGTCCTTTTCCAGCCACGCTGTCAATAAGCAGCCTGCTGCCCTGCGCTGGTTTGTGTGTGTGATTGGGATGTGGAAGATACAGGAGGGGGGTTGTTTGCATGTGTGTGTATATTTTGAACGTGTGTTGGTGTGCATGTGTGTGCGTGAGAGCTAGAGAAAGAGAGAGAGCAATAGTAATGTAACAGAGGGCTGATTCTCCAAGGCCCTGGCGCTGCACTCAAGACTCGGTGCTTCATTAAAGTTTTATGGCCGCAGCGCTCGGCCAAGGTCTATTTATGAAAATGTGCTTCCTTACTTTATGGAAATAAACACACACATACACACAAGGCGAAGAAGAGTTGTTGGACTAATCTGAAAGGAGAGTGGAATTAACTGCATGCATAGCTCACATTCACACATAGCCTGGAAGTTTACATACAGACATATAGGTTGGAATGTCTTATTAGTTAATTATTGGGACAGTTCTTTTACCAGGAAGGAATACAATCATCGATATATTTGTTAAAGCAAGAATTATGTGCGAAAGTTTCAATGTATTTTACATTGCAGGCTTATACAAACGGTATGTGTGTGTGTGTATATATATATATATATATATATATATATATATATATATATGTATGTATACTTATATATATATATATATATATATATATGTATATTTCTATATTTATATATTTACATATTTATATATATATATATATATATGTGTGTGTGTAAATGTATGTATGTATATATATATACATATATATATGTGTGTATATATATACTGTATATATATTTATATGTATGTATATAAATATGTATATATATATATATATATATATATATATATATATATATTATATATATATAAGTATACATATATATATATAATGTATACATACATATATATGTATGTACTTATATATGTATACTTTATATATGTATATATATATTACATTTATATATATTAATGTGTGCGTGTATATATTTATATACATATATTTATGTGTGTGTGTATATATATGTATATATTTATAAAGTATACATACATATATATATATATACATATATATATGTATGTATAAATGGATATACATATATTTATATGTATTTATATATATGTGTGTGTACAGTACACACACACATATATATATATATGTATATGTATGTATATATATATGTATATCCATACATACATATATATATATATATACTTTATAAATAAATATATATATATATATATACATATACATATATATATATATATATATATATATATATATATATATATATATATATATATATACACATACACATATACATACATATAAATATATGTGTATACATATACACATACATATAAATATATATATATATACGCACACACATATATAGATATACATACACACACAAAACTAGACTTCTTTTTTTTTACCTCAAATTATCAGCAGAACTGTGGACACAGCTTGCTGGACAACGATCGCAAACATAAATGAAAAAGGATAAAATACAGGATAAATTTAAACTTTTGAAATAAAAGCTGAAATTTCAAACCTGAGGACATCAAATCATTAATGATGGACTCCAATGTAGCTATGACATTTATTTCCATGATGAGTGTATACTTCTGTACTAGGATGTTTTGCCATCAAACTGTTCAGCTCAATAAAGAAGAAATTCGATTTTCTTCCCCAGGCCAATACATAGTAATTGCAAAGTTATTATTTATTATGACAAACATGATCCAAAAAGCCTCCCTGTATGTCTTTTTTATTGTAAATTCACAGCAAAGTACTGGCTAATAATTTAAGGACATTCCTAGTAACATATGCAGTACTTTACTGTGAAATACCTTAACACCTGTTGACAGATAATTATAATAAAGTTTCAAATAATAATTCTAACTTTGTAGTTAATTACAATAAAATTACAGCTACAAGCTGTATTTCCACAATTGTATTTTCTATTCTTAATTATTTGTTTTTTAAGAGCATCCTGCTACCTACTGTACACAATGTGCAATTGACAGTAATTTGTTGTGATATTACAGAAGACCATATGATTACAGTATTTTACTGTGAAATATAAGGGTATTGCAATTTTTCATAGATTTGTTGTAATGTTACAGTAAATCTTTATTACATTATTTTACGCTAGAAAAAAATGTTGAATGCTGTAAACATGTTTTGCAGTGCATATAATGAAATAGCTTGTTCTGTGTCTGATTCCGCAAAGTAACATTACCATTTTTTCCATTTCATTGTTGTGATTGTGCCTTTTCCTTAAATGACTTTCTTCATCCTTCTGATTGGACAATTTTAGCTTGAGATCCCAAACTTTATCATTCATCATGTCGAGAGCAACATTTCCAAACAACCTAATAACATATCTGTTCTCCATTTATTACAATACATTTTATTCTAAACATTTGCTTGACTATTAAGCTGTTTTACTGCAAGTATAAGAACTCTCGGTTGGTAGCTGCACCGCCACCGGTTGCCTTTGGCATGCATTTGTTCGTCAGCCTGCTAATGTTAGTTAAGTTGAAGTAAAGCATCAGATGCAGTTTGTTATATACACTCTTTAATTCATTAAGACTTCAAAAATTTGTGTGCAGCCCTTTTGAGACGCTTGTGATTGAGGACTGTTTGAATAAACTTTGATTGATTGATTGATAAACTATATGTTATTGTATAAGTCCAAACTTCCCATATGTTTACCATATACTTATTAAACAATACAATGGATCAAGTTATGTGTTATAGGCCACAACAAAATTGTAGTGTTTTGTGCTCTGTTTATTCAATTACTTTAGAATTTGCCACTTTTGGCCATTAAAAAGCCACAAGTGGCTTTTTACACACGATTGTCATTTTATTAAAAAAAATATCCAGTGTGATTTTAACTGTTAAAAACAAATAATCGCGGGCTTACTACTCTGTAGCTTACATTGATTGACTTTATTTCATACATCAAATGAGCATTCCGTCACTTTGTCTCAAAGAAACCTGATACAGCATTCACATTGATTACACGGTCAATTATATATAATTTATAGGCTTCAACTGGAGAGCAGCGTGTTGATTAAACTTTGATGAAGCCGTGTTGTAAACTCTTTGTTGTATAGAACAACATGGCAGCCATGCACTGTCTGCTATAGGCGCCAAATATTGACTGCAAGGATGTCTATTTTTCAGCCTCCTCTACCTATAACATTAGCTATTCCCTTATGTTTGGGTTTACATTGGAAGAACTGAAGCCGGAGGTGTACACAACTCCTTCAACATTGGTCAGTGCACTTAATGACTTTAATGACAGCCAGTAACTGTCTCATTATAATTTTAAGGGGTGTAGTTTTTGCATGCCCCAGCAGCAAAATTCAATAAATTCTTACCCTTGCTCCGCTTTCAATATTGTGACAGATTAAAGTGTCGTCTTTACTAAGACGTGCAAGAAATCAATACAGTATCATCACACTGATGTGTTTTATTCATTAGTAATGAGTCTGGAGACTCACAGCATATATAGACACTTTCTCACATTCATTTAAAAAAACAATGACATTTTGGAGTACAGTTTGTTTGCTCAGGCTTCATAAACAGGCAGATGTGGTTTGTTTTGCATAATGCAGGAATTCAAAAAAATCATGATTTTATTGTGCTTTATGCTTTTCAGGTGTCAGCTTTGTTTTTCAATGGATTTTATGAAAGCAATGTTTTTCTTAGTTATTTGGGAAAGTACTGCATTTTTGCTTACCATATTCCTGATCCTGTTAATATATATATTTTCTTAGGTCTTCACAATAAAAGCTTTAGTAGGGTGTTATTTGTGTTTATTTCAGTGGTTAGTGGTAGTTGAAACATTTCACTTCAGGCCCAAATTATTCATTGGGTGACTTAATACTGTAATTTGATGAAGATGTATGTCGATTTGGATGTATTTGAAATGTTTAGATTTCACATTTTCTTATTAATTTATGTAAGATCTTGTAATGTCCCCACATGCTAGAAGAAAATGCACATGAATAAAGTTGTTGGTCTTCTTACATACAAAAAGACACTTATTTCTGTCTATTTTGTATTATCAAAATTCAGGATATTTATATTAAAATTAACAAATCCATGTATTGGCATATATATATAGAGAGAGAGAGAGAGAGAGAGATATGTAATGTCAAATATGTGGTTGTTTTTATATAGAAATGATACCTTGTAAATTAATAATTCAAATAAATAGTTTAATCTCTAAACCTTTGTTTTATTTTATTTATTTTATTTGTAATTGTTTTAAGTTAGAAGATGTCATGAGCACATTCCTCCATAGAGTCAATGTTGATCAATGAAAAAGTCAGCCAAGTGTCAAATGCTATTCATTAGTGTTGCTAAACAGATTTTCCCTGCAGTCTTTTTACTTCTCTTGTTTCCCAACAGCAGCTGTGCCATGATATCTATTTTTTTCAACAACTTTAAAAATTCCTCGGACCAAAAAAAAAAAAGAAATACACAGAGAATCAAGTAAAACGTGCACGGTTTATTTCAGTTTATGTCATACACAGACACATTGAAAACACACTTTCACAAATGAAATAGATGCGTTAAAAAAAAAGTCCAAAATAAATTACTTTAAATAAATAGAAGCACAAGGGCTTAAAATAGTGTTGACAAAAAAATGTCTAAATAATTAAATAAGGCCAACTCTTATTTCCCTTCAGTTTATCGACAAAGTGCTTCCGAGGGTTAAAATAAATAATATGCAAACTGATTGGTTGTCGACAATGAATTATAAATAAATATAATAATAATAATTGATTGTCGAGCATCATTGTGGTGGACATACAACAGCTTTACACATCAGTGAGTCTTCTAGATTAAATTCACCATCAAAAAACCAGTGCAACCAACAAAATAAAAATCCCAAAATTGGTTCCTGTTATTTTTTAGTGAAGGTGTGTGTTTAAATCACCATGAAACACTCGTGTAGTAATGAGGTAGACACACAGCTACAGTTCAACACTGCTGTGTGAATGTGTGTGTAATAAGAATTAGTGCTTTTGTGTGTGTGTTTTCTCTCTTTTCTTCTTATTGCGATGCGTTCACCTGCGCTAGGAATTGTCCAAACTCACCCCCTTTTCTTTCAAAACCATGCGTGTGGTTTCTTTTTTTATTTCAACAGTACACCCATTTCCCTCCCTTAAATAAACACTGACAACCAAAAAACGAAGACATCGGTTCACACGTATGTACACTGATAAATATAAAAAGATATTTCCTAGCTAAAAGGAGGATGATATTCCTCCAACCCCATCGTTATTATTCTCATGTTTTTTTTGTACAATAATTGCCTTAGGAATGAAGAAGTCCCAGCGTGGTGCCTTCACGGTCACTTTCCCACTCTTCTTTTGTTGAATAAATCCAACTTTTAAGTCCACAAGTGTCCTTCGTGTCCATCCAATTAAAAGCAAAAAGAAAGGCTGCTTAAGGGTCCTTCGTTTTTGTGAGTCATCTTAACAAGACATTTAGTGTCCTGGAATAATTAAGGAACTAAATGGCTTGTTAAGATAAGAAGCGCAGCACCTTTGAGAAAAAAAAAATTAAAAAAAAGTAGCAGCCAGTCCATGTTTTGTCTTTTTTGCAACAACAAAAAAAATATTTTAGTGCGTGGCTGAGAACTTCATGCGTTTCTGTTTCTGCCTTTGGTTGCAGAACCAGACCCGGACCACGTTCTTTTTAAGGTCCAGCTTCTCGGCGATAGCGGCGATCTTCTCCGAGGAGGGCCGAGGCTGCACGGCGAAGTAGGCCTCCAAGGAGCGCTTCTCCGGGGCGGCGATGGACGTGCGTTTCCGCTTCTTGTCGCCGCCGTTGAAGATCTCCGGCTTGGCCATCTTCTCCCGCTGCGCCCGCTCGGCCTCCTCCAGCCAGGCCTCCAGGATGGGCTTGAGCGCCACCATGTTGTTGTGCGACAGCGTCAGGGACTCGAACCTGCAGATGGTGCTCTGGCTCAGGCAGCCCACGCCGGGGATCTTCAGGTTAGCCAGCGCCGCGCCCACGTCCGCCTGCGTCACGCCGAGCTTGATGCGCCGCTGCTTGAAGCGCTCGGCGAACGACTCCAGCTCCCGGGGGTCCGGCTCGGCCTCCCCGCCGCCGCCGCCGCCTCCGCCCCCTCCCAGGCCGCCGTGCGAGGCGAGGCCGTGCTGGTGCATGTTCATGGTCTGGGCGTGGTGGTGGTGGTGGTGGTGGTGCTGCATGTGGTTGATGGCGCTCATGTGGGCGGCGTGGGCCGCGTTGTGCGACGCCGAGGAGCACACGTCCGAGCCGGGCATGCCTCCCAGGGAGATGCCCGGGGTGAGGTGCTCCAGCAAGTCGCCCTCCAGGCCCTGCGACGACTGATGGTGGCCCGGGTGGTGGTGCGAGGTGAGCACGGACGGGTGGTGCAGGTGCGCCGAGGAGGAGGTGGGCGTGCACGTCATGCCGGTCATGGTGGTCATGGTGTGGTACGTGGCGTCCGGCTTGAAGGGGTGGCTCTTCTGGGCCACGATGTCCACGGCGGCCAAGGCCTCCGCTCTCTGCAGCAAAGTCTCATCGAAGCCGGCGAAGATGTTGCCTTGGAGCTGCGGGGACACAAGGTATGGTTATGGTTTATTTCACACAATTATTATATAATACATCACTTTGTTTATATAATGTGTATTTATTATTTATTTTTATTGTTATTACTTATGGACTAGATCAGGGGTCGGGAACCTTTTTGAAAGCCAAATATTTCAAAATGTATTTCTGTGAGAGCCATATAATATTTGTTAACACTGAATCCAACCGAATGCTTGCATTTTTAATTAATAACATTTTTAGAGTACAATAAGTCCCTTATTATTTTTAATAATTTTATTCTGAAGCTAACCAATAATAAATAAAATTCTTCTTAACAATAATGCGACTTCTTGAACAAGTGCGGTAGGAAATGGATAGCTGGATTAAAATGCAGGAAAATGTTTTATATTTGGAACATTATTTTTAACACTGATTACCAGCAACATTTTTCATAACTTATTGTGTTAAGCAATGTCAGCAAAGATGTATCTGAGAGCCAGATGCAGTCATCAAAAGAGCCACATCTGGCTCTAGCGCCATTGGTTCCCTACCCCTGGACTAGATTGAGAATAAATTGAGAACAGGAGGTGAAGAAAAGTTTTAGCAACTGCTATGTAAAGGGAAAAGAGTAGCTTGAATGAATGAATGGTTTATTTTGAGCCATACAAACAAAACAAGAGAATGACATAAAATACAAAAGAAATATATGGATACATTATATTTACACCTACATTGAAAACATTACATGTGACTAATCTTTTGTAGATGTCAAGATTGGCTCAAAAGGGAGTGGGAAGAAGTAAACTTATTAGGTCCCACCCTATATATATACAATATATAATACAATAATATATATATAATATAATTCAATTCAGTGGTTGCTGCGTGGATGCTATATATTATCTATATATAATACATTTGAATTCACACACACTTACATATGCTGGATAGAGAAACTGGAAATTGTGATGTATCATGTTGTATGCATGCATGTTCGAAATAAACTCAAACATATTTCCAATTTTACATTACAGCGTGTCCGAAAAGGAGTAGGAGGAAGCATAGTTTAACCCTTGCCTCTTTCGTATCATGGCAGTTTTTTTAACGAATTGTTTTTCTACTCAAGTTATTCAACAAGGAAAAAATAAATGAGTACAGAAAAATGAATAAGGAAATGATTATTAAGTACGAAATTGTCATAAATAAATAGTTAAGTAATTGATGGTTCACATTATGGAATATTGACTTTTCATGCAATAATGCTCATTTTGACAACAATATCAATTTAATATTGTGACAGGAAAAGAACATTAAAATGAGTGTGTTGTGCATCTGCTATAAACTATTTCTTGCTAGATCTTGCACATTCTACATCATGGGTCAAATTGATTTTTTGAGGAAGTCATTAATTGTAAAATTAATTATATTAAACAGAACGTTTTTAATGGATTTTTTTGAATAAATTATATTATTTTGCTTCATTTTTTCGTTTGTTTTATTTATTACTTTACTACATGTCCAATTTATAGGAGAATATACTTGCAGTAAATACCTTTTTTTTTTTTACTGTAAAAACAAAACAAAAGTTCAAATAATCATTTGTGCATTTCAAATCTCCAATGTGTGTCAGTCTGCATGGATAATATTCATCCAAAATTCATATTTACAATGGCCCCTTTTGAATAATTTGTGCCGACAATGAAATGAGACACTTTGAATATGCATGACACTTGTGTCTAGAAGCTTCCGTATGCGTTTGTATGAATCATAAACCATACTGCAAGGTAACACTTTTTAGTAGCGAAAGTCATTGCTTTTATACAAAAAAAATAATAATAATAAAGTTTGCATGTTATTCTGCAGTTTTCAGCGGTTTACAGTTGAATATTATTCATGCGTAGCTGACTTTTTTTTTTTGCAGAAGTGGATCAGGTGGACCTACCGATGGTGTGGGCAGACAGGCCCTGCGGATGGCCTCCGAGCTGGAGTGCAGCGGCGTGTATTTGGGCTCATGCAGCATGGGGTGCATGCTGAAGGGCTGCTTGCTGTTCATCGACATCATGATTGCGGAGGTGAGGGAGGGTCGGTCGTTGTTGGTCTTTCTCGTTCTTTCCCCGTCCTGGTTGGGTCTTCTCAATACG